>NW_028301714.1:13055000-13358030 GCF_037042655.1 Diuraphis noxia | reverse complement strand
TAAATTTGAAATTCGTTTGATCTATATAGTTTCGTTGATTAAAATAAAATAAGACAAAAAAAAGCGGGTTGGGTTACTGTAATGGATGGTATTAAATTTGAATTCAATGATGTAATATCATTGTACACGAAAAAAGGATTTTGAGTGGATATGGTTTATAAATCTAGGATATGTTATACACTTATACTATATTTTAATTATATTGTTATAATTTAAAAAAAAAAAAAAAACGTCGTCCGTAATTATTTAATATTATAAAATCGTGAAATTGTACGTTTTTTTTATCTTTTAACCACTTTTATTTCGAGTACCGTTTTGAAAATCGAAAAAAGACCTTTATAAAGTACCAGGTCAAGAACATTACCTTTCAGAAAAGATGCTACACTTGATACTTTTGAGAAAGTTTAGATGGAGAAAAAGTGTTAACAGAATAAAAAAGAAAAAGAGATAAACATCATTGTAAAACCAATACATTCCTCGCTCCGCTCAGAATCTAAAATTGTGTATAATTTTGATTTGGACTTTTAAACTTTAAACATCACAAACGTCATGATAAAATCTTATTTAATGTGTTAAATATGTTATTATTTTCAGTTTAAGATATTTTGAAAATATTATGTAATAAAAATCGGAACACATCCGCTACATAAAAATAACTCTAAACATTAAAAATGTTAAAAAACAAGTCTACAGTGTTCAGCACAATTCTAGAAAAATCTATGGTCCACACAAAATACTAAACTAAATGAAATTAAGTAAATAATCCTACATTGGCTGAATAACCACTTAAACCCTAAAATAGAAACCATCAATAACAGACTCCAAATTGGTCACACCAGACTCACCCATGGTTATCTGATGTCCCAAGAGGAATCCCTCACATGCCAGTCCTGTGGTGTCAATTTGTCAATCAAACATATCATGACCGAGTGTACACATACCGCGATGCAAAGGACCGCAAACAATCTTAGATATATTTCAGAGCTTTGGACCAAACCTGCCAGTCTTCAACATAATATCATTCTTCCAGCAAACCGGATTGGACAAGCTAATTTAGTTAGAATACTCGACCTTGTCTCTGTTTTTTCTTTCTTTTTTTGTTTACGATTAGTCAACTGTTAATGTAATGTATATATAATAATAAAAATTTAATATTGCATCCAATGGCCACAGCTGCCACGGACTATTTCTTTCTTTAAATAATAAAAAAAAGTATACAGTGTATGGATTTTTTTACTTATTTCGAGTCTGAATAGTTTCATTTTAAATGGTTCAAACTATTCGACGTGACGATTCCAAATAAGTATAAGGTACTTAGCAATGATAAATATATTATTGAAATAATATCAACTATTAAGAACCACTATCATCATATTTTATCATAATAATATTATTATTATTATTATTATTATGACGCATCGTAATAACATGTTATAATTTATATAAATATATTACTGTCTCTCTCGTACACGTTGGGATTGATTTAATATGTCCCATAATAATATTATAGCTACAATTATAAAGTTTGAAAGTTGTTATTATTTTCAATTCGTTTATGATCAAAATAATGCGCTGTGCTGGAATTGTTGACTTCACAACAATTATTACCGGAGACGTAATACTATAATATAATACAATAGGTATATTATTGTGTGAGGTATCTATACATATTAGAATTTTGACGTTAATAATATCCGTATTCAGATTTTCGGATTTCGGATTATCATTAAATCTCAGATGGTCGTTATGAATAATTACGCCGTTGCTTCCGAATAAACGCATATACAAAACACCTCTGTTGCTGTTAATTCTTTTAAAATCATTATTATTATCGAACGTTGAACGAAAAGAGGCTTCATGAAATTCGTTTAAAACATGCTGGCGCTGTTTTACTTGCACATGAAACGAAAAAGTTTTCTGTTTCTCAAAATAGTGAAAATTTGACTTAAAAAAATAAAAATCAATCAATCAATAGGTTTACAATTAGTTGTGGGAACAAATGTGTTTCGATTATTTTTTGCGGATTATAGCACGGAACTAAATATGTTAAAACACGGTAAAATACATAAAAATTAATCTCTACATATAATATATAATTATAAACTGATAAGTGATATTATTGAAGTTTTAAATAACAGAATATACGAATTTTCAGCCGATGAGTGCATTGGAGAAATTTTTAAACATTAAATTTTAGACGTAGAACTGACTCCGAAGCTGACTATAATATAATACAACATTTAAAACATTAATACACAATAACTAATACAGCTCATTGTGTATTTCAAATATTTGTAAAATATAATTTCACATGATATCCGTAAACAGATAATTTAAGAGTCTAGACTTTGTCTCCACGCGATGTTGTTAAGTCTCTCAATTAATGGCAATTTATACACCAATAAACTATATTTAGAGTTTTCAAAAGTAAACAGAGTGGTTACGAAGTAATACGCTATTTATATTGTGTAATTATTGTAATGAAATGGCATCACGCATAATGTATACATATTTACGAGCTACGACCTCAGCTATTAATAATTCGGCTAGACACTTGAAAACATATATTATGCAATATAAAGAAACTTTAGATCTTATACCACTAACTTCAACTAACTCTTTGATGATATTGTAAACTCCCCCACAGTTTCGTGTCGGTTATATTCGAGGTGTGCTACCAACAGTGACTATATGACCGTTGGAAATGTCGAATTTCCGTAAATTACCGTCAACAACACTATAGATATACTGCAGCTTGGACTCGAGAGAATCATGGTTTATCCTGCTCAAAAGTCGAACATTAAATATAATGTATTTAATCAAAAACGAAACATATATATATATATGTATACAAACTAAGGCTATAAAATAAATCCGTCTGTATCGCTACGTTGAAATTACTTTGATTTTACGGTCTTGTGCGTTTCCTATAATAATTAACATTTATCGTAAGTTGGTATGTTCGTTATCACGCCGAGGAGCGAAATGTGATGGACGATGGTATATAAACAATAAATTCATGATGCAGATAATATTATTGTATAACTTGTTAACCAATTGCCGTTGATTCAAAAATATTTGAGTTTGAAAACGAAAATAAAAAATCATTCAAATATTTTATTGCGATGTATTAATGTTGATTTTGGTAGACAATAATATAGAGCAAAGCACAATATTTACACTATTAGTTATTACGAAAATATAATATGATAAATTATAATTCATTTTTTGTTATCACTAAAAACCACGGTCGTTAGTAGATGTGTCGGATGACGGATATATTTTTATTATGTAAATTTTTTTATGATTTAAAGTTTTCCTGAAGTCATCTAACTTATGGATTTTAGTATTTTTTTTTAGAAATGTATGAATTGTTATATAAATTGTGTAAGTAAAAATGAATGTTGTTTTGAGTTGTAACGTAGGATCTTGTAAACCGTGAAACTGATCAACTTGGAATTCCTCATAGATACTCTTTTCAAATCCATGAATGTTTCCATGATATTGTAATATTTTTTTGGGTCCACTTCAAGGGTGTAACCAGAATATTGCTTCAGTGGAAACTAGGAAAAATAATGAGTAGATAGGAACAAATATTGTAAAAATTAGTATAAACAATTAGGAAACAGAAAAAAGGTTAATTGGATAATGGATATACGTAAGGTCACTGTTAAAGAATAAGAAAAAAATGCTTTGTTTGAATTTTTTAAAATATCGATTTTTAGGAATTTTGATTTTGATTTATTTATTACCTAGATTATAATAACAAAAACTTAACAATATCACGTTAACCCAAGTATGTTTTAACCGCAAATCATGTATATAATTTTAATTTTTTTTAGCATTTATAAAACCTTAAAAAATGTTGAACGATGGCATGGTACTAAAAGTATAAAAAAAATAGAGTGACACATTTTAAGATACAATATTTTTATTAATTGATTCATGTTTGAAAAATAAAATAATTAGGTAGAAAATACTTCCAAAAGTGTATAATTACGAAATACGTTTGTTTGTGTTAACACAATGTGCACCTATACCTAAATATTTTACTCGTTGTATTTATTTAATACACTCAATACATACCAAGATTCAAATGATTAATATCTACTAACTTTCTTAATTATTCTCTCCAATATTTCATACATTTGTGGATGTAAAATATCTTAATTAATTTAAAAAAAAAATTATTTTTAAGTTTGAAATAATAACTATCTAAGTATATATGTATAACGTCCTTATTTACTTTGAAAATTACTCCAATTGCTTGTAAAGATGCCTTCTGCAGATATAATACATCTAATTTTACCAGTTTCATCTTTAAAATCAATATTATTAAAAACTTTGTTTTCTATTCATCAAGTTTTAATTGTATTTACAAGTGTTTTATTTGTAGTCGAGCTTAAATGTCCCATCTGCACATCTATGTCATCCACACACGAGACACGCTTTTTACAGAAATAAAGAAAATTATTCATCCTTACAAAAATATATGAACTTTTGTACGATTATAACATATACAATATACATATAAATTTTATACATCCATATTAAACTATGATATCTGTTCACGTTTATTTTCGTTCGTGTTCATCGTATTTTCAAACGATTTTGATGACAAAATGAATTGCTAGTATATATTAATTCCAAGTTGATTCCTTATTACTTATAATTGTCACAGTATTGACAAAATTGCGTTTATATTAGGTTTATAGTTAAAATCTTCGTTTAGAAAAAAAAAAATCAAAATTCAGAATATATTATTTCATGCTCCCATGACCATTGTATGACATAATATAATATGTATATAATATGATATAATATATAATTGATTGTATCATTTTAGTTCTAGAAATCACTCATTATGTATTTAACAAAAACCTAATAAACTTTGCTGCTGTTGTTTTTAAATTCAATAAAAAAAAAATACATTTAATAATTTATAATTCGCTTGACGAAAAACTGTGGTCATTTTAAATTTAATTACTTAAAAACTAGCTATATGTTATACCATCATGACATAGTACAAATTCTTAAAAAATTACAATTTTCATGGTTGAGTTCAAATGAAGAGCGATAAATTATGATTCAATTAATAGTTAATAGTTGTAATCTACATTGAGACGAGCGAGGTTAGGAAAGACCAGGTTTAATTATCCAACTGAATTTTTTTTCGTAACTTTAAAGTTTTGTTCTGATGAAAGATTCTTCTTAAAGTATGAACATCAGAAATACCGCAAAATAGTTGAGTTTTGTAATAATGTCGACCATTATCAGTACTTTAAATTAATAATTATTTGTTTGTTACCAAGGTTTTCTTAGTAAGCTTTCTTTGTACACAAATATAATAGATCATGAAAGAATTTTTCAAAAGTATTTCAACTAATAAATATTCTTGAGAACCGTTTAAAATTTTCATTTAAGGTTTATTCCGTTCTTTTATTATTATTTAATATCAAAATTATAAAAAAAAAAGATTACTAAACCTATTTTCTTGAAATATTATTATTATATTTTTACCTTAGCTTTAGTTGGTTTGTTTGAAAATTAAAAAAATTAAAATTAAGTACAATTTATTCAATTTATGCATTATTAGTTGAATTTTCCGGCATTGTGTGCTTTGGGTTTAAGAGTATTAAAAGAGTATGTAATTAATTATAATTGCTAGGTAGTAAACTCTTTTCCCTATCCAATCTAATGATTGAAAATTATAAATATTTTTGTAATTTCTATACATCTACTGTATACAATTAAATATCATTAGAGCTTAATGTTATAATACATACAACTAATTAATAGTTATGTCATATATATATATATATTTTTTTTTAATTAGAATAAGCCTCGGCAGCGAAGGCCACTGGCTGACGTTTGACAATTTTATTAACAATTATATAAGATTAGTTATTACAATGATTTTGTTAGTACATTACATATTATGGTTAATTTTTTACAATAAATTTTCGATTTGTATATCTTTGATGAAGCTTAGAGTATTTGTGATGGTTTCTATGTCCGGGCCTATAGTGATTCGTATAGATGTTCTGGGATGTTATGCTTATTTCTGGCGGCTACAGTTTGTCTGCATTCGACAAAAATGTGTTTGATTGTCAGAGGGACTCCACATGATGCGCATTCTGTTTGTTTATATCTTATATTATTAGTTATTGGATAGTAGTAATAATTTATTCATTGAAATGTATAAACGGGTGTGAGCTCAGGTTACAATAATTATAGTGTAATGTTGACAAAATATTAAATACTAAAGAAAGTGCGCGGAACATTGATGCATGCATAAAAAACAAAATAAAATGATAATCTTCATAACTTCATCACACGTTTCTTCATGGTCTCGTTTATTATATCATTTTTAAGGTAATGTGAAATAAAAAAAAAGTATATAATAATAATAATATGTTGATTATTATATTATCACTGAGGTATCATTCAAATTTACTTACATTATTTTCATGACGAAAGTCTTTGACTATAAAATGAAAACGAGTTTCTTGGCGCACTCAGTTAAAATTATCGTCGGTAACGACAGATGCACAAAAGATTTCAAAGTTTTCGCACAAAATACGAATTTATTACCATATTTATAACGACATGCTGAAGATGAGTTTGGACAGGATGATTTCAAACAACAAATGAAAATCGATTCTGTTTTGTATTATATAATATTATATTGGCGTAATGGTACCAATGTACCATGACTGGTATATTAGTTCATATTTGCTTTCACCTGCCGTGATTTTTTAAAGACCGCTAAATAAAGATATTTAGTTACTATGTTTTTGTAAAATATCTTTCAATATACATATACGAAAAATAAAAAAAAAATTTTTTATTAATATATATTTTTTTAAAGTTTTTCGGGCGAGCCGTAGAAGCAAAAAGTATATTTTTTTAAAACATTTTATCTTTTCAAAGCGCGTCCATCACAAATTCACAAAACGTACAACAATGCATTATATATTTTAATATGTTTCTTGTTTTTATTGCATTCGTATGTACAAGCGCATACACTTGAATAACTTTAAATCACATATTTCATATTATTATCATAATGTGCGATTTTTTTGTGTGTATACTCATTTAATTTTATTGATGAGTCGATATTCTATCAGTAATACATCAAAAAAAAAAAAAAAAAAATTATGTCAAGTACCATAATATATCACTATGACACTATTCATGTATATTGTTATAATATGGTATTTGCCAATTTTGTTCAATAAGAGTTTTATACTGTAACGATTGACGTCATTATTTGTGTATTCATACAATAATAATAGTGCGTTTATTATTGTTATGTATAAAAAACTGTTAACAGGCCTACAACACTTCACATAAACATTTCAGATTTTTATTTTATTATAGAAGTGCTGAATGTGTGCGAATATTAATTGTTTTTACGATCGAATTTTATGACATAACATTTATAAGCAATGAAAAATGAAAATTTTATGAATGCATTTAAAATTATAATATTGTTAACTGCAGTGTATGATGTCAAAACACCCAAAACAATTAAATCGAAAACAATTTAATCAACTCCGATACAATAGATACCAGATACCAGAATTCAGTAATATGCTCTACCCGCTGTCCACCGAAACAATATTTGATAAAATTATCAAATATAAATGTAACTTCTAATTCTGACTCAATACTGACTATCTATCGACTATGCTTACAATATCACTTTCGCGAAATGGTATAAACTACAAAGGATACAATAATAGCTACAGAACTTGATATTTCATCCTTTAACATTCAAAACGCCTGGTGAAATGAATGGATGACATCATAATAATTATTATTGGACTCACAATACTACCACAAACTGTGCTATTTTCGCAGTTCACCCGACCACCACAGGGAATAACTTATATCGGTAGGAATGGTTGAAAACTCTTAATCGAATTTGGTCCAGACACGGAAAATGCCCGTGGTTACCCAAATGTCCATAAATGGTGTTTAATCTCGAATACAGACTATGATTGTGGCCGATTTAACTAGCCCAAGTATCATATTATATTATGCGATTTCTTAATATGTAAGCATAACGGATTATAATATTGAACTCTGCGAAAACGAATTTGAAATTTGAATCCAAGATGTAAATTTTCAATCGATCTATCATTTTGTTAATTATAATTAATATGTACATTATTTTGTCATATTTTATTGTTTTACTCTGAAATATCTATTAGATATTGTTTCTGTTTATTTGCATATGGTTTATTATTATAAATAATTATGTTCATAATTGTATAACATTTTATTATCGCGGGCACCTTGATATAGGTAAAATCAATAGTAATATAAAAATGTCATACAATTTAAAAAAATAAATATTTACAAACATTTAATATTTGAAAAATCAAATATGTGAGAAAAATATTTAATATAAATACAAAACATAAATAAATTTAAAAAATGGTTACCTACCTTATATAATATATACTATTATATAAAACAAAATATAGAATTATATTGCCTTTTAAACTCAATCTATTATTATTTTTTAATATTAGTATTTTATTTATGATATTTATTTCTAAAATGTCTACTAAAAATGCCTATACACAGAAGAAGAAAAAAAGTGAGCACCTGCTGTGTTAGATGGTATAATCATAGTTTAATATTTATTTGTGAAAATGCGTTAGATACTTATGCTATTTTTATTTTATTTTACAACCAACATATGTTTATTTAATTATGAATGTGTAGGTTTTTTTATTTAAAAGACATAATAATCAGTTTGAGAACATTTCATATGATATAAATTAATATAGTTTTTATTGTGTAACAATTTACTAATATAATTTTTCCGCCGTGTATATTGTGGTACCTTTTAATATTGTGTAGAAAGTTACATGTGTATTTTTTTCACGTGGGTAGGTCTCGTCTCTCGTGTAGGAACTTACAATCGACTGATAATTCATATGCTTAAGGTGTACTGAATTTTTACATAACAATTTTTAGAATTTTTCGGTGCTGGCGAAACGCGTGAAATAGTCGAACGGCATTTGCTCGTGAACCAGATACGTGTAAATTTCGGGGTCTGGACCACATGTCGTCCAAATTCATGCTAATTACGTGCTATATTTTGATATATCAATTTTGTTATTGTTTTTAGTTTTTCATGTTGGGTGGTGCTGGCGAGACGTCTCTCCAGCACCGCACATCATTTTTTGTAATACAGGTGTAAATTTAGCCATGCAAATTTTGACGATAGTCATGCAAATTTTGGCGATAGTCATGCAAATTCATGTTAATTACATGCTAATTTTCTGTAAAAAAATTAAAAAATTTTTGAATGGGTGGTGCTGGTGAGACGGTCGTTGTTTTAGGTCAGATTAAAAGTATAAAAAGGGATCCAAAACATATAAAATATATTCAAATGTGTTTTTATTCTTGGGTCAAAATGTTACACCAACTTCACACATAAAACCGCTTTTAAAATACATTAAAATATTGCGTATTGCATATGTATTATTCCCTAATTGAAAAACAATACAATTTATGTAAATAAGGTACCATTTACCAAATCGGATTTCATTTTTGACATATTGATTTATTGTCATTGGTACTAAATAATATTTTAACCAACGTATCAATCATAATATATTATAATAAAGTCACTGTGGACACAAATATAATTAAACTGTCTACAAAAATTAAAACATTTAAATTTAAATTTTTACGATAATGTCTCACTGAGCATCGTCGTAAACCGGTGCGTTTATATTTATCGCTAATGTGCCTTAAAAGTAAAAATTGAATATAGATGGAATATGTATAAACGCATATAATATATTAATATAATTTGTTAACGGAAAAGTAGGAGGAAACGGTTAGGTTAGACTGGTTAGAGGGTAGATCGTAGTTGGATATCGAAATATTATTTAGAGTTATTTGAATAATGGAACATTATGAATGCAAAATTATCCCTACGTTATCGTATTCTAATATATTATGATTAACTGCATATCTAATACTGGTTAAAAATGAAAAATATCAACGGAAAAATCATTGAAATAAATGTTTGGTCCCTAATGGAAATATAGTTTATGGTTTCGTTAAATGTTTCATCAAGATCCGACAATAAAATATTTTCAAACTGCCGAGTTTTGGAATGTATATTATCTTATTGTCTTAATATATCTGAATTTTGAAAGAGATTCTCATAATATTACTGAAATTTGTCGCTGTTGGTTTAGAACGTATCGTTGATTGCGATGTGCGTGCAGACGTTAATGATTTATCGTCGGTCGTAAATGTATTTACCGAGCATATAATATCATAGTCATGGTTTCGGTTAATGCAATTATACAGCTTAAATTTTGTTAAATCGTTGGATCGTTATACGCAAATCCTCAACGAAACTTGTTGTATTTAAAAATTTAACACAATATCGGTTTTTGCATAATTCTCGGAACGTCGGAACTCATCATCATATTATTGTTCTACATTTGTGAATATTTATACAGCTATTAAACTGAATCAGAAAGTTTTATTTTATTTTTATTCACTTTTTACGACACGGTATACATTCGTTTTTTAAAAAAGAATTATGCTATTCTAGTTTATACCTTCTGCTTTTTAGTTTAGAAAATCTATCTGCTACATCATCGAAATTTATTTGTTAACATTTTCTTTTTTTATCACTATGACAATTAAATCGTTATATAAATGTTCATCACCCATTGAATAGATGTAAAATATAAGATTTTATTTTTTTGAGTGAAGAAAAAAACCTTTTATCTGACACAGTACTCACTAGTCACTACTTCACTAGTCACTGGTAGAGTATTTATAAGAAAACGATTTAACCCCGTCGACGCATTGTCAATTGTAAACCAAGTAATAAGAAACAGAAAAAAATATAGCGAGGCTAAAGTATACCTTTCACCCCCCCCCCCCCAAATGGCGCCCCCGTCATAACGTGTACTAATAATAAAAACCTATTAGTTTCTCGTACAGAACCTTTTTTTCGAACACAACGATTTATATTACAATATAATACCTCAAATTCTATTTTTCACACATCACGCGTCCCTGAGACGGAGATTATAATAGCGAGTACGATTGCACCCGGTGTTTTATAGCCCGGCGTCCAGCTGTCTCTGGGCCGTTTTCCGTATTCGACTGAACGCGTTTTCATAGTCATTTTTCGCTTGTTGAAAAGGTGGGTCGGTGTTTGTTTAATATTATATGTTGTAAAGTGTAGCAATTATTGTTCACAGTTCTTACTCTTATAATACTGGTGTATGTGATATTAGAAAAAATATATAATATGCATGTACTTGCAGCGAATCATACGAAGACTGCAACTTCGAACATAACACAAAATGTCATGTATAGATTATTATCTATAATTTATTTCGCGACAAGAAAACACATTTATATAGCTCCTATAAAACTACGAAGGATATATCATGAATAATTCATTAAGTAACTATAACATTTGATTCTGTTTTTTTTTCGTCGGTTCTAAACCGAGTACTGAGCATACTATTATACAAAAATAATATAAACGATTGTCCCTGATCGACAGTTAAAAGTCGATACTGCGACAAAACACTATAGGTAGGTAACTAAACACAATGTCATAACGTATACTAAAACATTATTCAAACTGAATAGCTCCTCTAACAAAATCGTTTATTTCGAACAAAGTGGTTTATTATAATATGATCTTTAGCAGACCGTAGTGACGTCCAGCACATACACAACAGCCATACATTTAAAGACTTTGTAGGGAATGGGTTTCGGTGCTTGAGTAAATTAAATTTTAAACCAACTTAAATTAGTTAATATTTTGATCATAACATATATATCAACAGGTACAATTTTTTTTGGTGTTGGATGACTGGCCAAAACTATGTCTTGCCACATCTGAAAAATATGTCTAAGTGACTGATCTCTCGAATTTCCATATCTCACATATCACTAACGGAGATCTCAGTGAATATTTCGTAATAACATAACCAACTTCCGTGAAACAAGTTTTTTGTTTCACGAAATATTTCTAAAAACCAAACCAAATTGGAATAACATTTATTTTAACGAATTTCTCTATAATACACAAATTATTGCTCATCAGTCATCACTCATGGGACTTAGTGAAATCCAAGTTTCATTGTATTATATGAGCAAGTATGACTACATTGTTGAAATCTGGATTTTCGTGGCTCGTCTTCCAGCTGTCTCTACACCGTTTTCCTTATTTTACTCTGAACATTTCAACGAAACCAACGTCATTTGTCGCTCGCTAAAATGGCAGGTTGTAGTATTCTGTGTAAATAATCTCATATTATAAGATGTTGCAATTATTGTTTACGATTTTCATTCTTAATAATGACGTTTGCGATAAAAGAAAATTAATCATATAATAATAATAATATATATAATATAGTAATCTAACTTTTATTTTATCATAGGACATAACACGTGCGTTCGACAAAGCGTCATCGTCACTTCTATTCAAAACACAATCTCGATCTTCTTATTCGAACTGACGTTGATAATGAGATTCAACATGTTATAATAATATTATTATTATTATTATTATTATTATTATTATTATTATTATTATTAGTAGTAGTAGTAGTAGTAGTATTAGTAGTAACTAGTAATAGTAGTGATATTGTGCCGAAGGTATTGCGTTTATTACTGTCGCATTTAAACTTTAATCAAAACGTCACACACGTATGCTTATTGATGATAAATTGCTTTTCTTCAATTTATTGATGTGGAGGAGTTGTGTATGGGTTACTCGCACAGATTATTGCAGTGAAAGAAATCCTCAGTTAGCATAATTAATGCATTATTTATGCTTTTAGGCTGCGTGTTGTATCTTTCCATAAATAGTAGTTATCATCCGTAATAATGTTTTTCCGTGCTTTATGTATAAATAATTTACTCAACATAATGCGAAAATATTGAGTTAGTCCGATGAAGAGGTGGTGTTTGACATGAACTCAGATAAAACACCCTTGTGGATTACCCGACAAATCTGACAAATTTTAGTAAATTTAGACAATTAGTTTTTATCTGTTATTATGCCAATATAATTGTATATTATAACCCCTTTTTTGAACTCGTGGGTTGAAACAGGTTTATATAAATTAAATCTTAAATTTTTTCTGAAGCACATTGGAAATAAAACCATACGTCATTATTATCTGCTGGTAACGGGTGTTTGAATCAATAAAAATAAGATTATTTTTATTTTATAATTAAGAATTTTTCACTTTTGATCCCCCAAAGTACTAACTAGATTCACTTTCTGATCGAACGAGGTACTGAAGTCAAAAATCGAAGCACTTTTACTGCCCCAAACCGTGATGACAGACGAAAAAAAAATATTCATGGTTTTGACAATTTTTTGTCAATATTTGAACTTCAAATACTAATTTTAAAAAATTGTATCAATGTATGCTTATAATTTTTTAATCATTTTAAGAATAACTTATGAGAAACTGTGTTTTAAATTTTCAAGTTTTTTGATAGGGCCAAAAAAATTTTATCGACACTTCAAAAAAAATTTTTCAGAAAAATTGAAAATTTCAGTTGTCATTAAATATCTAAAAAAAAAAGTCAAAATATTTCGAAATATAAATAATGTAAAGAAGATTCCAATCTAAATAACTGGTGAAATGTTCAAGTATCTACGACTTGTACTTTTTAAATAATAACAAATATTTAAAATCGTTTGAGGATAAATCGTTATCATTACGCTATTTCGTAAAAATTTAAAATTCAAACGCACTTAAAAATGTTCCTATAATGATGCTTCGAGTTTTCTCTATAGCTAATTGAAGGAAAACTTATGGAAAACATAGTGTTTTATTTTTAATCCTTAGTTGTAAACACAAAAAGTTTTATGATTTTTCAACTTCAAAATTACTTGCAAATTTTCGACAGATTTCATAAAAATTTGAACTTCAAATGATAACAAAAAAAAATTGTGCCCATGTATTCTTATAATTTTTTAATCACTATAAGAATAACTTATGAGGAACTTTGTGTTAATTTTTCAAGTATTTTGATAGGGCCAAAAAGGCTCATAAAAATCGAAAATTTCAGTGGTCTATAAATATCTCAAAAAAAGTCAAAACATTTTGAAAATTAAACTGTATATATATAACACTAACATAAACATTTGGTGAAAATTATTTACAATGATTAGTTTTTGAATTACAACCATATAAAATAATCGATTTGGTCGAAAACTTGTTTTGCGTAAAAATTCCTGTTTTTCTGTCATTTTTTTTTTCTTTTTCTCGATTTTTTTAAAAACTGTTGGAAAATGTTAACTTTTGACCTTAATTATGCACCAAGGATATTCACTTTTACATCGGAAACCACCCCCAAAGTTTGAAATTGAAGCATTATTTCGACTAGTTATGCTGTACACAGACACACAAAAAAAAAACACACACATCATCGTAAAATCAATACATTCATCACTTTATTCAGAATCTAAAAAATAAGTGACGAGCGTTAAAAATAATATTTTTAAAATTATTTACTTATATTTGCAGGTAGTTACTACGGTTAATTTCGAGTTGTGAAAATCTATACGTAATTATGTCAAACAATATTATGATTATACTGCAGAGAACGACAATAATTTGGTGTCACACGTTATGACTCAATTATATAATTGATTGTTTTCCATGTAAACTGTATACCTATATACCTATCATAATAATATATTCATTATTTAGTACGTACATGTAGGTTATTTATTGATTGTGGCTACAATATTGGTAAATTTTTTTATAGACGAACAGAATACCTAATATTATTATTTTGAATAAAATGATACGCTATCCTGACTCTGTCCGTTCGCTAATTCATTGCTATAGCTAATAATACCTATATACAATATCGTAAATATTGGAACATAAAAATAAACGGAAAAGTCACTATAACATATTATATTCATACGATGCGAGTATTATAATTTATAAATTATAATAGCATTACGTACACGTGCTGTTCATAATTATAATGTTATACACTTTAATTGGATGTTAAGGTAGAACGCACACACCGTTTTAATATGTCCTACTACTCTTACAACTGTACTATATGTTTAATAATGTTAATTATACTTTTACCTTCAACTTTTGTCCGTTAAGGGCTTCAAGTTTGTTATGCCTTTCAGCGATCACGCAGGATATTTTTAAATACACGTAGACCACGACTATCAACGGCAAGAAAAATGATCCCATCGCAGAGAATACAACGTACCCGGGGTTTTGGTTATAGGTACAGTTATCGGTGATCGTTCGTTCTTTGTCATACCTATATGAAACAATAAATCAATATTAAATTTCTGATGTATGTATGTTTTCTCTAAATTTATCATTATCCAGAAACACCCTGCTATACCTCATAAAACCACTCAATATAATGTAATATATAGTGTACGAACCATCCAAAAAGTGGAGCACATGTTATGACCAACGAAACCAACCATACGACCAGTATCATGAGTAACGCCAGTCTTTTAGATCTCCGTTTTTTTGAATACCGCAGAGGTCTGGTGATGGCAAAATATCTGTCGATTGATATGGCACAAAGGCTAAGTATCGACGCAGTACAAAGGCACACGTCGAGCGAAACCCAAATATCACATATCAAACTTCCAAATGTCCATTCGCCTGACGATCATTTAACAGTAAGTAAATTAATGACAAAAATAAACATCATTGCACCCTAGTGCACATCACTGCAGTGCACTTACCTCTAACATGGTAGACGACGGCTATTGGCATGACGAACGTTCCCACAAGCCAATCAGCGACGGCCAATGACGTCACGAAGTAATTCGTTACTGTCCGAAGTCGCCTGGTTGTAAACACGGCGAATATAATTAACGTGTTGCCTATCTGTGAACAAAAAATAAGAAATATATCAGAACGGTGAAGAGAATTAATGTTTATGAAATAACAAGTTTGAGTTTTTTTTAAATATAAATACCCATTGTTTAAATTTTTTATAAGGGTACGTAATTATTACAAACGGATAATCACATCAATAATAATAGTTTCGTTTAGTTTACATACCTACCAGCATTCCCCAGAGAATTAGTATTAAAAATATTTTAATGGGTAAGTTAAAGAGAAAAAGGAAATTTTAATATTGTATTATAGATAATTGCTATAACAAAGTACATCATATCATCAACGCTTCGCTCATATCCAGAAGTTTCCAAACATATTATAATAATAATTTATTATATACAAGCCAATACTTTAAGAGATCATTATTAATATTCTCAAAATCTAGTTTTAACCATTTTAAGGTTTTTATTTTTTTAAATGGCAGCATTAAAACATTTTGCTTAGGAATACCAAAATTAAAAATGTATACGCTTTCATTCAAAAACGAAATTAGTAAAAAAAAATGTTTCCATTGTTTTGTTATTTTTTCAAATTATATGAACAAAAATAACGTATTTTTACCTGACACCACGGCGCTCTGCGCACGTATTGAATATTTGTATAGTATCGAAATTCTCTATTTTGCTCTCGGTGGGCATTAGCCTTACAGAGTAACTATAGCAATTAATATCTCACTGCTTACGGATTATATACGATTTAACCACGGGGGTTGGAGAAGTGTAATGATTTTGACGATGCTCTACGATTGTATTGTAATATTAAGCTGCACACTATTTTTACGCACCTCCGTAAAAGTTAATTGTGTCAATTGGGTGGGCCCGGATTGTGAGTGTGGTGTCCGAGGATGGTTATTGTCAACCACTGACAAATAATAGTATTTTAGCCTATGACTTAATTGTTCTTAGATCTCAAGCAAGCACCCATAAGCGAAAATTGTCCGTTAATTATTTATTAAACTGTGACATATATAATAGATAATATTATTTACAATCAAACGTACCGTCATTACAATGATTTCGAAAAATCTCAAATTAAAAAAAAAAAAAAAAAAAAAACCATAGATTTCACTCTGTTGATAAGTTATGGCGAGTATGTATTGTCATTAATTAGTTCACTATAGCTGCTATAGATGTGTTTAACTTTAATTCAATAATAATTAATAAATCACCAATACGGAAAATAGTTCTGTACGGAAACCTGAAATTATTTGTCAGCCTTTTGATTTTAATGTTATTTTACTATCTATTTATAAAATGTTAGATTTAGAAATATTTATTTTTCTATTATTAATACGACAATACGGTATGTCGAACAATTTTTTTAGGAAACATAATATCATTCGATATTAATATTATATCATATATTATTTTGTTATTGACGAGTCAATAACAACGTATCTTATAAAATGGTATACATAATATTGTGGAATGGTTTGAAAGTGGCTAAATGTTTTTAAAACATACAGTCCATACAGATGAACAGAATAGTTATGGACTATGGTCATAATAACTTGTGATGGAAAGTACGGAAAAAAGCTGATAGTTTATTATATAATTGCACGAAAGAACATGGCAAGAAGGTTCGGAAATGACATAAAGTTGGAATCAGTGTCATGGTGTCGGAAGAAGAGGGTGAGAATGTTGAATGAATTAATGATAGCGGAGTGGTTGTGAGCATGATACTGTATGTTGTGAACGAATGAGGTATAAGACAAAAATTTGTATTGGACAAGACCTAATCTAACTGGTCCTCGAAAGATATGCAGGGTGCCACACTACCTCACTGTACTGTAAAACAGACCAAACTAAGGCCAAATAGAGGGTGCGAAGTCATTTAATAGAGGTAAACGTTTTAGTATATTACGCTTGATGAAACCCAATTTAGAGCTTAACCAACTGTAATTTGATGTGCTGTTCAAAATTAATGGTATGTGTGTAGTGGATTCTTAGGTCTTTGATGTAGGTCACTCAACAGAGTTAGCAGTTATTGTTGAAAGAGTAATTTAAATTTTAATTGTAGTATAGAGATCTACACCAAGTAGTATAAATATAACACCGCATTTTAATGCATTAAATGTTAGTACTATTAGGCCCTAGACCCTATCATCAAAGATGTTAAGTTCATATTTTTTTTTGGAACTTTGGTTACATTTTTCCTACCGACTACTCTTGAAAATGAAAGTGAAGCTTTTTTACAAAAAAAAAAAATTATATTAAGTTGATATACGAGTATAACCTATAGATATAGTACCTACATTTATTGTTCCATTCAGATATAGTACCTACATTTATTGTTCCATTCAGAACCTTTTTTTTTCACAATAATACAATCTGTACAATTGGTGCACAATAAGCATATATGCTAAAAGCTATAAATAACATGAGTAGATGAGATAAGAAGCCACCCACTATAGTGACACTTGACTGGGAGTTGTTTAATTATCTAACAAGTCACCACGGCACCAGTTACTTTTTAGACAACGCCTGGGATTGCCAGGTAATGTTTGGGTGGACAAGTTTTTAATTAGTGGGTTTTGATGTGTTTGGAGACGATTAGGAAAGTTTTTGTGGAAATGTGTAGCTTTTTCTGTCGCAGTTTATTTGTCAGTCCTTTATGCAAAATGTAATTAGCAACAAAGACTGGAGCATTCGTTATGTTCCTAAGAGAAATATTCTGAAATTGTTGTATTTTATTGGTATTGGACACTTTTGCAGTGCCCCATAATTGGAGACCATCATATGTCCATAGAGGTTTAAGTAATGTTTTATACATAAGAATTTTAAGTTTTAGTCCGGATCATTCAGAACCTAAAAGATTCAACTTTGTATCTTACCTAGCTATTTTTTAATTTAATAAATTCAAATATGCAAACGCATGCAATTCCGAGCCCTAATAATAATTTTCAAAAGTGTATTTCTGTTATTCGCGACAAACGAATCGAATTCAAAGAGAAAATAGTACGTAGGTAAAAAAAAAATATACCATAAGTCATGTGACATAACGATAAAAATATATAATATGTACATATATAAATAAATCGGTTGGACGAGTTTATTACTTCGATATCCATACTATATGGTTCTGTGCTAATCGTCTTTTCCAGTTCAATGAAACACGTAAACAATTTATCCTTCATTCGTTTAGAAACGTATTCGCGGCGCCCGAAATATCGTTCAATCGTATATTGTATCGATAGTTTTCGGATAATTCTAAAGTTTTCTAACATTGAACAATGTGAAATTTCTGAAAAAAACCTAATTGTTGGAATACAATACATAATATTGTGTATTATTATAAAAGTGTATTAATTTAATTGTTTATTAATTAGTTAATTATTATTTTATTTTACCTATATATATTTTTTCTCTTAATTTTAATCGAAAAAGTTTTTCATTGAAATGTAAATATATTATGTATTATGGAATTATGTATCCCTAAATGTAATGCTTGATGGCTTTAGTTGTCGAAGCAGAAATTTATAACTTCTAGCCCAATAAATTACTACCTATATAAATATATAATATATTATACGCTATTTATATCATTATTAAAATATACTTTATAATTCACTAAACAGAGAATTATGCATTCGATATTATATTATATGGTCTCGTAACTTTGTATGGTTCCTACTTTTTTTTTTTTGTGTGTAGTGTTTGATTACCTTTTATAATATAATATATGGCATCCATGTAGGGACATAATATATTAATATATTATAATAGTACCTACAAAGAATCAAAATTAAAATATACAACTGTGTAAAATATCATGACTTGAGTCAATTCGTGTTTCTAACTTTTAGTTTATAATATGATAACAAAAAAGGACCATGATTATGATAAACTATTTATACTTAAATAAATGAACGTGAGGCTAAGCGTAAAATATTGTATTTAATGTATTTTATTGTATAAAATATACAATAATATGGAAAAGTTTGGAATCAATAACATGAAAAATTTAAATTGCGTGATGTTTGATAACTATTATATTTTTAAAAGTACCTTATAGACACCTAATTACTTGTGGATCTAAGAAATCAAAAAAAAATGCTAACGGTTTGAAATATTCAGATTTGTCTCGTAATACGTCACTTGCAAAAATAAAAAATATATTGAAGTCTTTTACCTATATAAAAGCAGACAATAACGTGGAGTTACAAAATTAAATTATTTACTTAAAAACAAACATTTCAGTAACACAAGACTTACACAAGCAACGCTTGTGCTTTATTCATATTTACAATAATATAATATTATGGTGTACACTGTACCTATATAATGAGGGATTACCTGCAACGTGTTTTTTCTTTCATTTCCACATCATCTTGAATTTAAATTATTACTAATATCGTCAATTCTACGGGTAACTGCAGTATTATAGCAGAAAGGCTAATATTTTGAAAAGTATCAATTCTTTCTGGACAAATTTCTTCAACTGCTTGAATTATACATTCTTTTATTAAACTACCATCAGAAAACGCTTTTCCTCTTTTTGCCAATAGATGTAAATACGAAAACTAGCCTTTGTAGCAGCTTCATTAATATTTTTTTGTTTTTTAAATAATAATTGTTGTGATGAAAAATTATTTTGAAGTGACTGCAATTTATCTAACCATAATTTCTCAGTAAATTTTGAAAAAAGTTGTCTTGTAATATTGTACTCCTTAAGTACAGAAATACTTTCTTTGCATATTAAACAAATTATTTTGTCACCTGAATAAATTACGAAATAATCCAACGACCACTTTTCATTGAAAACACGACATTCTGAATCTATTTTCCTTTTCAATCTTCTTCCTGACATGTCGAATTGGTGAACTAATAGGTAAAGAATAATATTATAATAAAGGCACTGCAAACTTAGACATGTAAGATGTAACTGTACAAACGTTATGAAATGATTTCGTCGTACCTAGTCGAATCACGTCTATGTGACTAATCTCTCCGTTATCGACGTTAAAACTAAAAATATAAAAGGAAATTGCAATGTCTGTCGTCATAAATTATGATACGTGCCCGCGATAACGATTTTTTAAATTACACATAAATTTAAATATCTATATATTTGTATTGGGTGCTGCGGGCCGTAGTTTGGAGACCCCTGAAATAATCTTATTGTTTTATTTTTAGCGTCTTGTATAATGCGCTTATCGTATCGATATATTATTTTTACAAACAAGGTCGTGTAATTGTATTCACGTAAGCTGGCGGTTGTCTTGTATTTTGTACAATAGGACTATTGAAATCACGTGGATACACGATTGTCCCTCAACAGCAATCTTAAATCGCGTATTTTTGAGGCCTTTATAGATTTAAATCACCGCAAGTGTCACACAAAATTTGTTATTTTTTCTTTCGTCCTGTGATTTTGATATATCGTCGTAATCTCTACCGCGTTCGTGTTTTTTTTTTGGTCCTATTACGATTGTATAGGCAATAGGCACAATATAAGACGTAATACGAATTATTTAATATTATGCTGTGTAGTGTACGACTGCGGCTGACGACGATGATCGCTCTGCGCATTATTTACGTTTTGAAAAATACGTAATATTTTATATGTTCTCGGCGGCTGTCTGTATTATTATTTCGAAATGGGATGAGATTCAATTTTTGACGCCCACCATGGAGTATGACATCGTCACCGTCCCTCTGATATTTCTTAGGAACCGATCGTTCGCGAATATTTCCGGTTGTGGATATATATTATCGCCATAAATTTATCACTTCCGTCATCGGCGGTGCGGCCTTTTTTCACTTTCATTGTCCGCCTTTTCGTAGCTCATACAATCCGTCAGTGTCTCGCATCCAAGTCGATCGTCCTTCGGCTATTGTCATCACGTTTAATGAATTTCTTACTCGTGAGTATACAGTATATATATATATATATATATATTATATATACAATAAATACATATAATATATACACATACATACAGAATATGTTTTAAAATATTTTGATGAATATGCGCCTGGAGACAGGGACAAGCCGAAGAATTTTCTCCCTCTTGGAAATAAAAAACGAAACGAAAAATAAAAAATTGAATATAAAATTATACGATGATGGAATCACAAAAAAGGTCTTAAATGATTGTATGAATATAGTACTTAAATATAGATAGTAATTATTTCTATGGTATTTAAAATTTTGAAAAAAAAACGGTAAAAAATTAATAATCGGTACACGTAAAAATATCACATTATAATATTTATATTGTTATTTATATTCAAATGAAATAAATAATATTTTTGATTTTTAATTTTATAATTCAAAAACTATTAATATTCAACACGTGACATCGGATCAAATATTTATATGAATTATTTAAAATACTTACTTATAATATAATTATCCTCTATTAAAATATTTAAAATGTATTATTTAGTGAGCTTAACATGTGTTAGGTTCTTGGGACATTTTAGAACTTAAACGATGGCGGCGCCGCGGAAGCAATGCGAAAGCAGATCCCGCGGCGTCGTCGGTTAAAACAGAAAAAAAAAAAAAAAAAAAAAAAAAAGGTTCTTGGGACATTTTAGAACTTAAATATATTGTAGTTTATTCAATATTATAATATGTTACACTGTATTCAAATATTTTATTTTTGAATGAAGTTGTTTTAAATATTTATCATTCCATATAAGTATTATATTATAATACCAATGTATAATAAATAAACCTACTTCAGATTTGTTTTGGTATAAAATATTATGGATCCATAATTATAAGCGATGCGTAGACTTCTGAATTTATACCGTGTGTTCACCAAATTGTGAACACTGAATTGCTCAGCTGAGTTATGTTGGAATAAATCTAATTTTTTTATAAACTAGTGGTATATATAAATACACATTTTCAGATAAATGTCAAACTTTTAAGTCTTTGTACGCGCATGTGCAACGCAACTTATTTTTTTTTCAATAGCAAATTAGCAACCGGTATTTTTGATACCATATTTTAATAAATAATAAATTTTAGATACTGAACGAAGTGATGAATGTATTGATTTTACAATGATGTGTGTTTTTTTTGTTTTTTTTTTTTTGTGTCTGTGTACAGCATAACTAGTCGAAATAATGCTTCAATTTCAAATTTTGGGGGTGGTTTCCGATGTAAAAATGAATATCCTTGGTGCATAATTAAGGTCAAAAGTTAACATTTTCCAACAGTTTTTAAAAAAATCGAGAAAAAGAAAAAAAAAAGCGGGTAAGTGGATGTCGCTCTGCTGTACAATAGGTGGTGGGGTGGACCTCTGACTAGGGTAGGTTAAATTTGAATGCAATGATAGGTATCATTGTATACGAAAAACGATTCTGAACGGAGACTAATTATCTGTCTAGGATATATTATATTTAAATATTGTCATATATTCTATTTTGAAACAAATATTTTATTTTTCAATTGAATTTTTAACTAAAAAATTTAAAACTCAAACGCTCAAAACATTTTTCCTATAATGACGCTTCAAATTTTCTCTATAGCTATTTAAAGCAAAACTTATGGAAAACTTAGTGTTGAATTTTATAACCTTAAATATAAATACAAACAATATTATGAATTCTGAATTACAAAATAATTCGCAAATATTCATGATTTTGACGAATTTTTGTCAATATTTGAAATTCAAATGCTAATAAAAATTTAATTATAATTTCCGATGTACATTTTTTTTGTGATAAGGATTGACAAATTTGTAAGGAACCTTGTATTAAATTTTCAAATCTTAGATTTAAAAAGAAATTTTTTTATGAATTTCTAGCTTAAAACAATTTGCGAATTTTTGTGATTTTTACGTATTTTGTCAAAATTCAAAATTTGAATGCTTATAAAAAAAAATTGTGACCATGAATTTCTTTTATTTTTCAACTGATATTGTAACAATATGTTAAGGGCTTTGTAATAAATTTTCAAGATTTTCTACGCAAAAAATAAATTTTTATCGATATTAATTTAAAAAAAACTAATAATGATCGAAAATTGCATATACCTATGAATAGTTCAACTTAAGTCAAAATATTTTGAAAATTTCATGGTGGATAGAATTCACTTATATAAACATTTGGTGAAAATTTCATGTATCAATGGTCATTTGTTTCAAAGTTACATCAAAAATAAAAAAATCGATTATGTCGAAAACTGATTGTGAGTATAATTTCCCGTTTTCCCTTAATTTTTAGTTTTTTTATCCCGATTATTTAAAAAAATATTAAGAATTTTTTAGTATTGACCCCTAATGTACCAACTAGATTCACTTTCTGATTGAACGAGGTACTGAAGTAAAAAATCGAAGCACTTTTACTGCCCCAAAACGTGATGACAGGCAAAAAAAAAAACACACACACTCATCATGGTAAAATCAATGAATTTTTGTTTGAATTTTGACAACATACGTAAAAATCATGATAATTTGTAAATTATTTTAAGCTAGAAATGCATAAAAAATTTTATTTTTAAATTCAAGATTTGAAAATTTCTAATAATATATATTATCCTAGACAGATAAACCGTCTCCGCTCAGAATCGTTTTTCGTATACAATGATATAATATCATTGTGTTCAAATTTAATTTCATCCATTACAGTAAGTAACCCACTTGTAACCTACTGTACAGCAGAGCGATATCCACTTTTTTTAACGTATACAGTTGTAATCAATTTTAATTAAATATTTTATATCAATATTATGTTAATCTTATTTATAACACTTATAAAAAAAAAAAAAAAAAAACGTAAAAATATTCAAAAAGTAATAAATAATAATTATAAATGGTTTTATGCATTTTATAATTCAGTCTATCCGAATTTGGTATCGAAAATACCAGTTGCTATTAAAAAAAAAATAAGTTGCGTTGTGCATGCACGTACCGGGAGGGTTAAAAATTTGAAATTTATCTGAAAATGTGTATTTATATACCACTAGCTTATAAAAATAATTCGATTTATTCCAACATAATCCGGCCGAGAAATTTAGTGTTCTCTAAATTGTTGAACACATGGTATATCACAATTTTTGCCGAAAAATTAGTATAAGTATATACAATTATAAGGAAAATGGGTACAATATAGGCACAGTTATTATCATATTAATAATATTCGTTATGCGAAACACGCGTAAGTTCATAATTTGAGTTTGCGGAGGCGCAGTGCCAAATATAGTTTTTCATTGCGATTCACAACTGTACGTTTGCTTACAACTAAAGCTTTTACTCGTCAAGTTTTCAATCTCACCACATCATCATCATCATCAACATTATTATTGTTATTATTATTAGTATCGTTTTATAATAGGTGGTTTCGATCGGGGCAAAACATATTTCTGGAAAAACGACGGGAGATCCGTATTATCATCGCAATGTAATCCGACGTGAAATTTATGGGTCCTATACCACTAGTCCGGCTTATAAATAATCTTGGCAGCGTTAGACCTTCCAAACAAAAACGTCACTTGTGAACCGTTTATCTTGTCTGCGCATAGACCGCTATAGATACTATATATACGTGCTTGATCTTCGCAATCAAAAGAAAGGACCGAGGACGGGATAGAGTGGATAATAACGCTCCGGCGGGAGGTATCCAAAATGGAAGTCGCGGGTGTAGGTTAGTAATAAGCACGGAGGTGGCTGCGGGGGGGGGGGGGGTATTTTCTTCCGTGGCCAAACCATGTTTAACAATTTACAGTTTATAACGAATAGTTAATTGTTGTTGTCGAGAACGGAAGTAAGACTGGAAGTGAACCGATTTAGACGATCGATCCGGACTCTATCAACAGCACGACGACGGCCGTGACGAACCGCGTTTCCGGTATACGGCCACTGTGTGTTTTTAATTAAATCTCACCGACTCACGCACGAAGTTTAAGACTATACATCGCTATAATAAGTAGCCTACCTATATGGTTTTTCTTCATATTATATCGCATTCGTCAAACGATAATAAAATCATTAAGCAAATGCAATTTGTTTATGATCGATGTTAAAATAAAATTGTGCTATATGCAATATGTGTGACTATATATCCCGCATCCTGATTGGAATTTATGTGAGTTTGTTTGTTTTGAATTAATATCATGACGTCACATGTGCGAGTATAATGTATTTACCCGGTAAACGAATAAACTATAATTCATTTTGATTTTAGTTTTTTTTTTCCCGAAAACTGCATGGTTTATATACACACCTTAATACAAGGGATTTGTGTGTGTGTGTGTGTGTGTGTGTGTGTGTGTGTGTGTGTGTGTGTGTGTGTGTGTGTGTGTGTGTGTGTGTGTGTGTGTGTGTGTGTGTGTGTGTGTGTGTGTGTGTGTGTGTGTGTGTGTGTGTGTGTGTGTGTGTGTGTGTGTGTGTGTGTGTGTGTGTGTGTGTGTGTGTGTGTGTGTGTGTGTGTGTGTGTGTGTGTGTGTGTGTGTGTGTGTGTGTGTGTGTGTGTGTGTGTGTGTGTGTGTGTGTGTGTGTGTGTGTGTGTGTGTGTGTGTGTGTGTGTGTGTGTGTGTGTGTGTGTGTGTGTGTGTGTGTGTGTGTGTTCGCAGTGAGTTGTTTACAATTATTTTTTCACTATTGGCATCTTATTGTTTGCTAATAAAATTACAGGGGGCTAAAGTGCTAAAGTTTTTCTCGGTCAGAGTGGGTCACTGCTAGTATATAGCAAACATTCTACATGACATAATAAAGTATAGCTGGCGAGTGTGTTTAATTTACCACGAGTCTCGGGATAAGAAAAGGGTAATCAAGTACGTGACTTCTTAACTGCAAGTCTTGACCATTTTCAACGTAAATTTATCATGTTCTCCGTCAAGCTGCTGTTGAAGTCAAGTGCAGAGTTTTTTTTTCCCATAACGTTAACACACATATTTTAACTTATTGCAAACTAACGATTTGTTTAAATACACAACTATACTACAGAATGATTCAGCAAGTAAGCTTACCCCCCCCCCCCCCCCCCATTTTTCCTTTAAAAATTAATAATCTGAATATGATATTTAAAACCTTTGGTATATATGCCAATGAACCATATTTTAAAATATTCAGAATTATACGTATTTTATAGAATGTCTTGCGGCGATAAAAAACTTGTTTTTTTTTTAAATTTTTTAGAATGATATATTTTTTTGTAAATCAGTAATAAGATAAATTTTTTTGGAACATTGATGTATCGAAATCGAAATTTCTACAAATAGTTTTGAGTTTTGAAAGTTTTTGTACTAAGAATAAGTTGTTGAATTGTAAATGGTAATAATTAATCAAAATAATTATATTAAGATTGAAAAAACAAAATTAAAACAAAATAATCCTAGTACCTATATAAAGTCGAGTACTTGTTCAAATATTGTAGATATCTATTTAATATTTTAGTAAAGCAATATTAAGAACTATTGTCTTAAATATTTAAATTTTGATTTAGGTTCATAAAATGTAAATCACAATTTTGGTACAGCAAAAGATTGGTTATTATTTTATAAAAAAAGATTATAATATCACCAGAAACGACTAAAAAAAATTTAAAAATCAGTTTTCGAATAAATTCATCACATTAAATGAAAAACGAGGGTAAGCAAGAATGTTCTTGAATTCGTAATGAATCATTCTGTATAATATGAAGAAATTATATTATGTTATTTAGATGACATTAAATTTCAGTTTGATTAAACGTTTTATAAGAAATTTAAATTTTACATTTTTCCATTAGTTCTGATTAGTTACATATTTATGTTAGGTTCAACGATATTATTACTGATAAAATTATTTTTTTCTGTCAGAATAAAAGTTTTTTTAATCTCTAATAATTAATGTATATAGCAGTCGGAACAAAACTAATGTACTGGCATATATTTAGATGGTCGTAAAATTCCAATGACCCATCAGTTATACATTTTTTATTTTACATGATAAACACTATGATTAGGCGTTGGGAAAATCCGTATGTTTACTGTAAATTTACTTATCTATTTGAGAACAATTTTTTAACAACTTTGTGTGCAAGTCATGTATAATATTTATGTATATATATAAATATCTATAAATTATTTATAAATTTCTCACATTTATTAATTTTTTGTCGTATATTAGAATTTTACTCGTGAATACTGTGTCAAAATCACTGTTTTTTTTTACATATTATTATAATAAATTATAATAAGCTAATATTTATATTCAATCTTTATTTTTATTAATTTAAAGTGTCCGTTGCAATACATGCTAGTCGCGTTCATCGACAATTTTCCTTACTTTTCAATGATATAATGTCATTGGTTGTGTCTATTTATGTATATTATTTATTATTTATGAGTTTTGTTGTGTTTTTTGGAAAATTTATTTTTATTTTTTTTATTGATCATGATCTTGGCAACTATGACCATTGGCTTTTGTAGAGGTTACTGTTGGGGATAATACGGTTTGAATGGTAGGTTGACAACACGTCAACCGTATGTTTGGCAAGGTTTTCGACTCCTAACCCTGGAACCTGGATACCTAACCTAACCTAAGAACGGCGTACTATCAATCATTTGAGCGACTGATTGTAGCAATCCGTAGCACCTAACTCCCCTAGAAAATATTATTAAATAATAACTCAACAACTTAGGTTGGTTGATTATCATGATTTTTGATAATATCTACTACATTTATTGTTTCTACATCTATTTAAATATCTTGTTCATGGTTTGTAATTATTTATTTATATGTGCTTATTGATTTTGTCAAAAGTTTCGTGACGTACCTACTTGGACTTTAGTAGAAAGCAATACAAAAGAAGACTAACGAGTTTTTTTATTCAGTATCACCATGGGTCGAAAATTGCACATATAGAAACTATTCGAGCGAGTGGAGATAATTTTACATTTTCCAGAATTCTTTGGGAAAATCATGAAAAATCGTGATAAAAAGGGAATCGAATATTTTTAGAGTTAAACAGAATATCGAAATTTTTCTTCGACTATTTTACCATTCATCATGAGAGTTTGGACTTTGGAAACTAGTTACCATCACCTAATATTTTTACTATATAATACGTACCATACAATTTAAAATATTATTTAAAAAAAAGTTTATTATAATGCATAAAAAAAATATTAAATATTGCAAAAAAATATATTGCTTCTTTTTAATAACAACACAAAGCATTTTGTTTAAAATTAGAAACATCATTTATTATATAGGTATATATAGCTTTTACTGTTATTTATTAGATAGGTATGTATTATGTATGTCAAATCAAAATCTATTCTTTGGAGGTTTTATCTCGTTTATCCTTGGATTTTCCGAGGTCAATGGATAAAAGTCTGAAATTGGTAATAGCGTGTTATTGATGGTTGGGTAAACGAGATGAGAGAGGTTTTATGTTTGAAAAATTAAAATATATTATTATCAACTTCTAAGCTTATTCATCGAGATATGTTGACGTACATGTTACTAATTGAATAGAGTTCTAGGAGTTCTCATTAAATTCACATGTAATCCTCTGACGATCAATATGGCCATCACGTTGAATTTTCTTTTGGGTTATTTTAGCTTACGTAATATTACGGGGCAATATGGTAACAATTTTTGAGTAGAATAAATCTCCTTGGAAACTATAATAGAACTGTACACATTTCCCTGAAACTCACCGGCCGCTTAGTAGGTATACAAAATATACCCAAGAAAATATTTACAGCAACATCTGACCATTTTTCGTTCAAATTTTAAAGAGCACAACTGAAATTTAATATTAATCGAATACTTTTCTTCGTGGAATACATTATATATCATAACTGCAGTAAAAAATATGGAATTTAGAATATTATTGAATTCGCTGTGTTCAATTACCGATAAATAAATGGGGGAAAAAATGTTTGTGACTGACGAGTATTATACGATATTATGTTTTCACGCATATTATAGTAATGCAATTTATTTTTATGTTTATAAAACAATGTATTATTTACAATCTATATAAGCAGACATGGTAAAATTATAATTTTATATTATGACTATAATATTCTACAACTTACATATTTTATTTGCCGCTTGTCACTTGATCGCAGCTGTATGTAATGTATTTAGACGAAACTGAGTCTAGGTACATATGAATGCACACGTGTTTTCGTTAGTCAAAACTCGAAATGAAATTAATAATACATTTTGTAACTTTTATAAATTTAAATTTATTTGCGGGGGTTTTGTTGTCGTTGTATTTACAACATAATAATAATTATGGTTATATGACAATGATACCGATGGCGTTTACGTAAATGTAAATTATTGCGAAAAATAAATTGTATAATTTTGAATGACTACACGGTTTCAATTGACGATAAAAATTTCAGAAATATTTTTTTTTGAATTCAAGTTTGTTTTGTATAGTTTGATGAAATCACGATTATTATGAGCTTATTATCTTTTATAAGTTCTTTATAATCGTGTGATAAACACATCGATATGCTGATCGCAATATTGATCAATTGATAATAGATAGTTTGCTCGGGTTGTAAAATCAATCACATTTTTTTAAATATTATTATTACCACGGCTGTTATTATGATATTGATATCAATATAGAACTCGGTATGTTGACAGAATTTGACATTTAATGGCTACAATACGTGAATGCGCATTAATTAATAAATAATATGTAAAAAATGTCTTTTTAACAGACAATACAGTGTATAGTCTAATGTTTACATAATGCAGTGTTTGGTTAAATAACATGATTTCGTGGCTTACACGTGACAATCGTGTTTTTTTTATCATCCTTTACATCATCATAATTCGCTTAAGTTGCTTTATCGTGCTTCAGTTAAATCCATGCTAGAGTATGGATCTCCTATTTGGAGCCCCTATACTAATCCTAAAATCGAGATTATTGAGGGGGTTCAGAAGCGATTATTAAGATTTGTAACATATAAATTCAACTTAACTATTAGCCAACATGGTTATACACCAATAAGATATTACTGAACCTTCCCTCTCTAGCCTCCAGGAGGGATTTAGCTAATATATATTTTTTGTTATATAAACTAATCAATAATCATATTGATGTCCCTTACGTATTAGAAGCCTATGTACAGTTATAATATAGTTTTATGAATACTGTGTCCCAAAAGTTTTGGTCAAATGGGAATATTGAGCAGGTTATCTAAATATCTTATTACATTTTAAAAGTACACCGTTCGAGTTTATCCATCGATGTGAATATGTGATGAGCTATTTTATGTTTTTCAGGCAATATTTATGAAAAATATTATTTGTGTGTACTTTATAGTTTCTCTGGTACCTAAAGGGTTACAAATTTTCAACACATATCACGTATTTTTTTTAAATTTGAATTCCTTCAAGCTTTAATTAACTTGTCTAGTTACACACTCATTAAACCAATACTCTTTTTCAATGTGCTTGATATTAATTCTTTAAATAAATTTCTGTCCGTAATTTATTGGAAATTAAAGATTTTACACAGTTTTTCAAACTTAATTACAAAATAAATGATTAACTTTTTTATTTTAATATATTTTTTTATATCGATATTATTCGTTGATTCTTTGTTGTAGATTTTACTGTTGAGCTTAAGAAATAACACTTCAGAAAGAGCTAATAAGACAATATAAAAACCATTCTAACTTAAGATTTCACTGAAATAAAAAAAATTAATACTAGCATAGTAGCATGGGATACATAATAATATATAATGATCATGATTTAGTTTTAATTAGTTAACATTTATCACCTGCAAAATATAGAGGTTGATTTAGATCTGATTCGTTAGAGTGGTACCTAAAACATTGAATTTGTATGTATATAAATAAAGTGCTCGTACCTATGAAGGAAAAAAAATATAGCCAATTATTCCTTTTTTTCCTAAGAGTTATTTACAATTGTAATGGTGTCACAAAAATACAATTGTTTGATTTTAAAACAAAGTCAAAGTGTTAATGATTATTAAATTTTCTCATTAGATTAATTAAATGTTAAAGAGGACACGTGTAAATACTAAATACTTAAGTTTATTTCAGGTACGTATAACATTGAAAATTTATATAGAACAGTTCACTCTGTTTTTATAGTTTAAACTTATTTTTTAAAGTTTAAATGTAACAACATAGTATGTTATTTCGATAGCAACATACATTTGTAGAAAATTTCAGTAATTTTACTATTTCGCACTCAAACGTTATAATAACCGTTTTAAAATATGTATTTGATTTTTATGTAGCAGAGTAGGTAAATGGAATAGCCACAAAAAAAAAAAAAAAATAATAATAATAATAGTGTTATATGTAAATATTATCATCCGTTTCACTCACCACCGTCGTCAATATGACAAGGCAGAATAGTACAATCAACAAGTAGTCGGTGAGATGCCTGTCTCTAAACAAATCTTGTGAACTGGTTGTAGTGTTGTGGGAATCTTTATCCGTGTCATTTCCGGCCGACGACGAGTTCATCGTGAACCCCTAAAATTAAAAAAAAAAAATCACTGGACATTATAATACGCAAGCGTTTCAGTATTTTTAATCAGAGTTTAAAACATAATATTGCCATAATCCGAAGACTAGTTAGCTGATAATCGTGGCTGATTGCGTTTAGTATAATAATATGTTTACAAAAAAATAAATCATTATTAATATTATGATATTTTTTTGAATCGTAAATTTTGGTGCTTTTTGAAATAAAATTATTTTTATTCACCGTAAAATTCACTATAGTTAAACTAGTTCATGATATTTTATAAAATGTACCTATCTACATAATACAAACCAAACACATTTATTTTTGTTTCATGTTTATCACACACCATTAATATGATTTACTCAATAATATACATAGGTATTATTGTTGAAGTTATACAGTTATTCAATACGTTTTAGTACTATGCATTAAAATATCATAATCATCATTACGTTTTTATTTTTTATTTTTTTAACATTGAAATAGTAAGGTATCACTAACTCTTATATAATTATTAGAAATTGTTATACACGGATCCGGACATTTCGGCGTATAGTCATTTTTTTCATAAAATTATTTTAATCGCGTTTAGATAATATAATGTTAGCATTTAACTCACTTTCGTCGGTGTCGTATATAATAATAATAATAATATATTATATATATATTATACTGTCACACATCATAATCTATATTACGGTATAAGTTTAAAGATATAAGTAGGTAGTTAACCTATACGATGTATCGATAGACGATAATTGAGTAATAACGATAGTCAAGTAGTCAGTAGTTAGAAGTCGCTATGGCACAAGCAATCAAAATTTTAATAAGTTTTTAATAAGGAGAATGCAAAGTGGCCGAAACGCCTTCTTTTGCAGATAGAAACAGGCAAAAGTCCACAAAAAAATAATAATAATAAAATGCATCGACGTTGATAAACGTATTTTAAAATTAGTCAGCGATTATGATAATTGTAATATTATGAGTTTTTTAAGAGGAATAGCACATAATTTAAGTATGATGACCTGAATATTTTTATTCATAATTTTTATAGCATTCTCTTAAATATACCTAATTATTATATACAGTTTGTATACAAAAATAATAATATAATAAATATAATTTCTATAGCATTCTCCTTATTTTAAATTATTTATATATTTATATTTTATAGTGACCTACCTAATTTCTTAAAATGGCCTTACGGCCGTCGGCCATACGCCGAAATGTCCTAGATCGGTTATACAATACTGAATATTAAGGTATTAAAACAAATAAAATAGAATTGTAAATATTTGATTATTTGAAAAAATTTTCCAATTATACTTTTGATTTCAGTTGAGTGTCATAATCGAAATTTAAATCAACGATATATTTTTTATAATAATACCTACTGTTTAATTATTTCATATTTAAAATAGTAGGTTACTCTATTTCTAATTGGTTGTCGTAGATTTAAATTATACCTACATTTTTGTAGTTTGTTGTATTGAGTCTAATTTGTATAAATTTTAAACACAAACAAAATAATGGGAGATCTAAGAGTACAAATAATCATAATATATCATATAGAATAATATGAAGTAATCATTGGAAGATTTAAGTAAATAAAGATCATACAAAATCGTACGTATTCTTTTTTTTAAGGTACTTGGATAAAATGGATAAAAGATTTTGCTTTTTTTTTTTGTTTTACAAAAGAAAAAAAAACTTTTAAGTTTGTAGTTTGTATTATTACATTTGATTTGTGAATTTCTTCTTATTTTAAATTATCTGTGAGATGAAAAAGCCAGTTGTGTAGTGATTAAAGTAATATAAGTGTTTAAAGCTGTGTCGATTGTAAACCAAAATAAATATACAAATAAAATATTACAATAGATTTTAAATTTGGTAATGCACAATAGTATAATATGACGTATGCTATTGTAAATCGTAATTGTTAGCAAATAACATGAAACATAACGATTCTCTGGTTGTTCCAAACAATAATTTTAACAAGGCAATATGTACAGGCAATATGTACAGGCAATAGAGGTACATTACCCTCGTGACTGAACAATAATCAAATTTTATTGCATTCCTCAGAGTTATCTAAATTGAATTCATTGGTTTGTTTTGTTTATTTTGTTACAGAACCGGTTTCTACTTAAAGTACTGAAAACTTTTGTATTTAAACATATCAAACATATAAATAAAAATTCAGGAAAGTGGATATCGCTGTGCTGTACAGTAGGTTAAAAGTGGGTTACTGTAATGAATGGAATTAAATTTGAACCCAATGATATTATATCATTGAATACGAAAAATAATTGTGAGCGGAGACGGTTTATTTGTTTAGGATATATTATAGATTATAAAAAATTTTCAAATCTTAGATTTAAAAAGAAAATTTTTGTGGATTTTTATCTAAGATTGTTTGAACAATTTTATGAATTTCTTGCTTGAAATAATTTTAAAATTTCTGTGATTTTTACGTATGTTGTCAAAATTCAAACTTTGAATGCTTATAAAAAAAAATTGTGACTGAATTTCTTTTATTTTTCAACTGCTATTGTAACAATAATATGTTAGGAGCCTTGTAATGAATTTTCAAGTTTTTTTTCCCAACAAATCAATTTTTATTGACAGTTAATTTAAAAAAAAATAATAATGATCGAAAATTGCATATGCCTATAAATAGTTAAACTTAAATCGAAGCACTCTTACTGCTCTCAAAAACGTGATACAGACCCACACACACAAAAAAGAAAACGCACATCATGTAAAATCAATACATTCCTCGCTTCGATCAGAATCTAAAATGTAAAAAAAAAAAAGTTACATAGAAACAAATATAAATTAAATATAAAAGACGGGTGCTCGTTAACAAAAAATATAATAATGGCCATGCACATCATTCTATAAATTTTTAGGTATCTATAGACATGTGAGTGATTTAAATTAAAACCTTGTTTGATAAAAAAAAACTTTAATTTTTCATTTGTTATTTAGTGATTAACGACTATAAGAGTCGTATGAAAAAAAAAATAAAAATAAAAAGTATTTACAACAGCCGTTGCATTGCTCATTTTTTATGTAAATCAAATTTAATCCCGTAAAATAATAATTATTTCTTTGTACAAATTGATTAGAGCAATGTATTATTTATAATACTATTAACGCTAGAGTTTTTTATTTATTTATATACCCACATATGATACTTACGCCTTGTTGCGTAACACATATTAAAGTATCTTCGATATGTAAAATTAATTAAGTGTTTAATAGTAATAAATTGCATGAAAATAGGTCAACTATAATGTATTGCTGCTTCTAAATGGTAGATTATTTGTGTTTTTCCCAGTACCTAAAAGGTATAATACTACGGAAATTCACAACGCTAACTTTATCAATCTATAACACAGTTGAGCGATTTTCTATTTAAACATCAATGAAATATCAATGGCAAATCAGGTATTTTCATTTATAATACTGTTATAGTGTATTAAAAATCTGGGCTATTCATTACGTTTTCAAACAAGTCCAATGTTTAAATATTTTCCAATTATTACTTCTATAATACGATCACTCAGCCTATTTACCAATGTTCTCGGTAAGAGTTGAACGAATGTGAGTTGTAACTTGCTTGTTACCAATATTTGATAATATTCGTATCACTGTATGATGTCATCATTCATGTATATCATTGGTTTATATCATCAAAAGAACCCAAACGTTGAGTTGGTCGGATAACAAAAAATTACATTAGATCTGACTTTGAATATTAAATTGAAATAATTGAACAATATTAGTAAGTGATGTATATCAATAATACTTATACACTCTTATAATATTGTATACAGTATCGCCATGAAAACATTTACAGGTGAGTTGTTTTGTAAAACTATAAGTAATCATTTCCACATTTGATCATTTTTATTTTTGGTGAATTCATTGCAAAATCTGAGTTCAATATTTCAAGCGAAAGTGGTATAATTTTTTTAAGAATTAACAAATGGATAGAAATCGCGTACAAAAAAAATGATGTTGCTCATCAGTGGCAGATATTACGTGGGCGCCAGAAAAACTCGTCTCAAATTTATCAACAATAGTAGGTACTTACTATGTGAATATAATAAACCAGTCATGATATAACGACAATAATAAATCGTTGAGTTTGGTAATTAATTCCCAGTTCTAACTTGACTGGTCTGTTGCTAGGATATGTTTACTTATGCTCAGAAAAACTCTATTCAGAGAACGAGCTTTTGACTTAACTACCTCAATATCACTATGTTTGTGAACTATATTTCAAACTATTAATTATTTTGTTTACAAAAGTTTTTAAGAAAATTGTATAAAAATCGAAACAAAAAATGACGATAAATATTTATCTTATCACTGAGGCAGTATCTAAAACTTTACCTCCGTACAAATGAAATTAAATTCGTCGATGGATACTAATGCTCTTGTATTTCTTGTCGCATTTAAAACCTTATTACTGAAAGAGCGTACATTTTTGGCCAAATACTCGTAAATCGTTCAAAACATCTGTCCAGAAATCACCGTCAATCATACGTGTACCTTCTTGGATATAAGAATCAAACAGAAAAAACATTCACAAAAGTAATGGAAATATAATTCCTATAACACGCATCACGCACCACCAGTCATGCCTTAAAAATATATGTATACGAATCTACGCTTTTGCCTTAAGATGTTTAAATCAGACTTACTTCAGACTTAAGTTTTTTTTTTTCTGTGACTATATAAAGGTCCTAATAATCTTATAAGTCAGTACGGCGTGCGACAGCCGTGTCTTAACGCGCGTGCTCTTTTATTCGAAACAATGATAACGCCACATAAATTCAACAGGGAAGTGAACATTTTTTTAAAAATCCGTACCTGTCTTGGGCATGAATTGCTGTGTTCCGCACGATCGACGAAACTTAATGAAATAGTATGATACAACCACAATTTAAAAGTGTGATTCGACGAAGTGTTATTTTGACGTAATAAAAAATACAGATCTGCGAATAGTTTTTTATTTATAACTTTATTGGTAAAATGAAGTCAACTTTTGAGACTAACATGAATAATTCGATAATTGTTTCCAAACAATATATTATTCGCTCAATACGGTGAAAACTATTAATTTAACCCGATTATAATAATAACAATAATAACTAATCAATTTGTCAAGAAGGCGTAATTCACAAGTAAGTTGTAGTATGAAAATGGGATTTGTGTGGGTCGCATGTTCTTAAGAATTTATCTAAGTTAATGACGAACACTATAGTTTGGGAAATAATTTGGGTAGATGTTTATTTTCTGTTTTAATTGACATTTAATAAATCAAATGCTAAATAGCATGGTTTCTTAAACAAGATTTAATGATTCGTAATTGGTATGTTAAGTGTTAGTGAATAATTAAACTAATTAATTTGTTCATGCATTCAGTCATTTATCAACTAAATTATAAAAAAAATTTACAATTTGTGTGAGCTAGTAACTTGTTTCCAAATTACAATACCACAAAAAGTGTTCTTCATGTTTTGGGAAATAATTCTTACTTAAAGATATGATTTCAAAAATGTTAATTAATCGCAGTAAAGTTGAACGATAACAAAAGAAAATCGATTGCAGTTGTTTCAACACTAAAATTTGCTACGTTATGCATTATTAATACAAAAGGAGAAAACACACGCACGCGTCAAACGAGTTGAGTTAATCAAAGTTAATTATAATACTATAGTCGAGACGAAAACGATTAACCTATGATTGTACACCTCCGTACTTTCAGCATTCGCAAAACGGTGGGGTCACAACACCACATAATAATATACAATTAGGAACACGTATTAGAGGTGTCGGAAAACCAATGATATTGTTCACTGTAACTTGCATAATGCGTTCACATCTATGTCAAAGTAGCTGGTCGAAACTTTAGGTTAACGATTGTTCTTGGACTGAGATTGTGTGGGCGGCTTCGTTGTATATTATACGGTGTTTGATTTGAACGGTTTCTTATTTTGAACGGGTGGGTAGTCATGGGTGGTAAAGTACGAAAAACCCTAACGATTGCGAGAGGATCGTTTGCAAAGAGAAGAACTATTTACACCAAAATAATATTATGCTCATTGCTCATCGTTGCGCATTACCAGCGACAGTTGTGCACAAATCTTACACAACTTTCGGCTGTTTGCGTATCCATGGATGACACCGCAAGACCGATTCATGTATCGCTTAATAATCATTTACCCATTGGATTGAATCTTTTTTTTCCACTTAATTTTGAGTTTTTACGACAACTTTCTGATTGTTCCAAACTCACCATAATATCATTCATCCACTGAGAAAATAGTGTCAAGTTTAAGCATTTAAAGATAAAATAATTGATTGTATTATTATAATGAAAATGTTTCCGATGCTCCTTCAAATATCATGTTTGACGGTTAAATTTTTCGACGTTTCCAATAATAATCACATCGCGCAACCACTTTTTTGGCCTACCTACATTGAATTTTTATGAACTTTAATTTATGGCTTCGATGAATCGCGTTAAATTTTGGATAAATGATTGCACATTTTACACTGAATAGACTATACGGTGGTTATCGGTTAAACTTTTACGGTTGGGTCAACTGTATAAAGTTTCAAATGCAGTTATGGGAAGAGTCGTTTCATTGTGCTTTGTGAAATGGTGGTAGTTTCGGATTTCGTTTTGGACTTTCAACCAACGTCTAGGGACTTTGAAGGTTGCCTCGCTTAAACTTTAAAAGTATCAGATGATCGTACTTGTTAAGTATTTAAATATTTTTATGTAGTTTAAATTTGAAATAATTTTCTTTTTTTGTATACTAAAAAATACGAAACACATACAAAAAAAAAAAAAAATGCCACAATATACTTTTATGCTAATTTATGCAGAGATTTGTTCGTCAACTTTCCATTTTATAAACTTTATTTTACAATTACTTTTGACAGTTAAAATATTGAATTTAAATTAACAAGATTACAATGTTGTTGAAAACATAAATTATATACATAATCAAAATGAAATTATAAAACCTGTATGGTATAAGTTATAATTAATAAAGAATGATAGGGTGGGGAATATTATATTTTTTGTTTGATGAAAAATATATTTTAGATATTTAAAGAGTTTCTAGAAGATTTAAAATAGAATATGAATGGGCTCATAGTGTTGACAATTCAGAGCAATTGAAGATAATTTAAAGATTTTCACAAATTATGGAGTAGTTGTGGAGTATCTTGAGGGGAAATATATTTAATCATTGCATAATAGTATATTTTATACACCAAAAACAAAGACATATATGTAAAATCTATAATTGTGAATTGTAGCAAATATTTGAAATATTTTTAAAATGTGGTATTTAAATTACTTAATTAAAATTAATTTCTAAAGCATATAATTTAACAATAATTACTAATTAGTTATGTTAGGTTAACCACGTAGTTACAGTTGTTATATTAATATGATATATTATATCACTTTGATCACTATTACTGTAATATGAATTTAATATTATTAATAATGTCATACAACAGTAGTAGGTATTGAAAAACTTTGGCTGAAAGTCTCTATCGGACTCTCAATATGTATAATATAATAATACTGTAATCGAATATCGAATTCACGGTGGATGTACACCTCCACTCCGGATACGATTTTCGCAATTACGTAACGCACAAAGCTCGTCCTGATTGATATTATTTTAACACAATATGGTTAATCACGTTGTGGCGATGGTATACAGTATCTACAGTACCTACAGTATAGGTCCTACACTATAATATTCTGTTATAATATTTAAGTCACGCGTCATCACTGCGTATTACGTTTTTACCGCATACATTCTGATGAAAGTTATTAGATTTTTCAATAGTTAGTGATAATATACGAAATTAAAAAAAGAAATCGGAGGTGATTCCGATAATAATGTCAATCAACAATAATTATAACAAGTATAATAATTATTATTGTTCTTTCTAGCTGTAGTACTCGTATGATACACGGAAATAAATAAAACAATATTATACTGATTATTAGGAACATATTTTTCGATGATGGTAGGTTTAGAGGGGTATTCGAAAGAAGAAAAATGTAATCTGATATAGATATTTGTGTATTGATTTCCAAACCGAATATATTCTACCGACGATTAATCACATTCCACTGCAGGTTGTAACTATGTCGTTATATGACTGATCAACGATCCGTTCTTGTGTCAACACTTTTTTATCATCTCAGCGAAATAGGTACTTTATATTATAATAATTCCGTATTTATGTATATTGAGTACTATTCTATCACCTCCTCATCCTCCTCCAAAAAAAAAAAAATACGACTATAAAATAAGATTAAATTATTTCACATATAATACATATATTTAAACAATCTTCCGCTTCACGAATAATATATTTGTTTTAACTTTGGTTTAATCCAAAAATTATGCGGTTCTATCAAAATTCTATATAATTATAAATAATTTAAAATATAAAAACATTAGCTTACATAAACTATTTCAACACGATAAAAAAACAGTATAAGTATATCTTTTATATAGATCCTTTAAATATGATCCATATTAAAGGTGTAAACCAAGGATAATAATCTAGGACGTGTTTATCGTCCATGATGTATTTCAGTAATTATTAATGCCACAATAATAAACACAAAGTTAAAAAATATTGGTTGTATGGTACAAAAGAGATTTATGCAGAAACAATTTGAAAAAATATCAACTATTTTGTTAATGGTCAGAGACGGAAACGTAGACATCCAAAAGTTTCTCAAGTCCTAAACATATAGAGTTTTCAAAATAAAATTATATTAGCCTTTATATCTCGCGTCTTCTACTTTACCGACAAGGGATCCAAGTAATTTCGGCGAATCGCAAAATACCATATATCTGAATCATTTTATGGTTGCTTTATTATTATTTATTGCACTGTTGCTTGATACAGCTCTAGCCTAGATAATAAGTAGGTACTTACCTGCCGAATCACTGCGCAGTATAATAAATAATGATGACGCTTATTATATTCTACGGTCAGAGTTGACTGACGTAGGCGATGTGTTATCTATACCACGAACAGAAATATTTTATTTTAAACATTAATTGACCTCATATTTCGTTTAAAAGTCTTGAACGAAGATATCCTATCACTATAATTATTTGTATTATGATTTATGATTTTTAGTAATAATAAATATGATTTTTGATATTATAAATATTGAAAATAGATAGAATTTTTCAATATTGTTATTACATGTAGCATTCTTTTGATTTCCATTAAATTTGAAGTTTGAAGTTTTGTTGGTCATTAAAATATAAAATGTTAATATAGCAGCCGAATGAAGTACAGAATAACAATGTTATATATAGTACTATGGTATAAATTTAATTGATAGTTTAAATATTATAATACGAATCTGATAAATGGAGAAATTTAATGAGTAGAGTGGTGATTTCGGTACTTGACGAGTGAAGAGTCCACTGATATTGTTTGTGATAGAGTTCACTGATATTGTTTGTGATAGAGTTCACTGATATTGAGCTTGTCATTGGTTTCAAAAGATCAACAGATTATAGTGCCCAAATCATCGTTGATTAAATTTGACAAAGTTGGATAAAAAAAAATCTATCTTTCTCAATCACGTTACTGAAAATGCTGTTCTCAATCATATTTTATTAAAACATACTTAATAGATATAATAACAGAATAATAAATGGCCATTGACGCTGAGGCTTATTTATATAAATAAATTTAAAAAAAAGAATAATAAATTACTTATAGTTATACAAACAACTAAAAAATTATCCTTGGAAATATAAATGACACCTTTCCGCTCAGAATAGTTTTTTTAAATTCAATAATGTAATATTGAGTCAAAATTAACACATTCATTACAGTATCATATTGAAATACAGACGAAAACTGATGAACGAGTTACTTTCTCAGCTTTCTCATTTTGTGTCCTTATCAAGTTGTTGAAATCTATTGAGATTTTTGATTTATTAAATATCGGAATTTATTAGATATTTTAAATTGAATATTGTTTGATCTACCTAGTATACTGGAGAACAAATTAAACTGGGCTTTTGAAAAAAATAAATAAATAAAAAACATGGAAGAAATCGTTAAGGATTTTTCAATATATTCATGTTTTTCGAGCTGTTATTTATGGTAGATTGTTTTTACGGTTGTTACAGTAGGTAGCAAACACGTGCATGTGTGGCAAGGTTTTTAACTACTATGAACCCGAGTGGTTACCCATCCGGGAGCTGATAGCTGTGGCCGTTACTTACTCCCAGTCGCATTTTACGATTGGTAGTAGCTAACGCGCCACGCCAAGCCACTGTATTGTATTTAATCAAATGTAAAATTGTTAATATTTTTTTGTAAAAATGTAATCAAGAAATACCTTTACAAATGCAATATATATCTACGAATATTGAATGATAGAAATATACGATTATGAGTTAGTTTATTTTTATGTTTTAAAACAATTTATTATTTAAGGAGAAAACGATGCACGTCGTTAATAATAAATTATATCTTTATTATGAAACTATGGGTTTATAATAAGTTCGTCATTATTAATTGCGCTTAAGTATAATATAGGTATTTAATCAATATGTTGACAACATCTACAAGTTACAAGATCCAAAATGGTGTTGAATTCGATTTCATTGTATGATTTTGAAAAAGTCGTATTGCTGTCCCATATTATTTTTTCTAAACTGTCAACACTTATTTAAACGATAGTCACAGAAAATAACTGAAAACAGTTAGAAGATTATTGAAAACCAAACCAAACAGCATCATGATAATATTAGAATATATATTGTTGTTCCAAATGCAAATTGATAAATATAATTCACTATGGAATACGTATATAATGTATTGTATATGAATAGTATTTATACGTAGCTATATGTGACCTACATATCGAAGAAGTGTCTGATGTCGTTTGTGTACTTTTAGTATTGAAACGTGTGGACTACATCATACTACATAATAATTATTGTTATATTATATGAATAATTCCACAAACTTGCGTAAAACACAAAGTACCATCGTGTACGCACACACTGGAATCCTATATTGTAATTATCCACGAATGGAGGCACGGTCGACTCTCTGAAGACCTCGCACGGTCTATTATGATGAGCATACAGCTCGATAAGGGTTAGAAACTTTAAAATATCAGTTTTAATTGTTTGTAATAAAAGATAAATTCGACATGAAATAGTAGTCACAACCGTGGAACAAAAGATACACTGATTACTGATAAGTAATAACTGATGGTTGAAATTGTATACACAAAAATATTATAGATTAATGGTAAATGGGAATATATATATATGTATATGTAATTTCTAATTGTACTACTTTATTCAAAACATAGACTTCATAATAGTATGTAATATTAATATAATAGTAATACATTGATGAATAGATAAAATTATTAGTAAATATATTAAAAATAATATAAAGTATATTTTGTATAAAGTATAACTACAGTAAAATTATCACCGAAATTTCATATATATTTAGTAAAGTGTAATAAATAACCAAATATTAAGTGTCATGTAGCTATTATAATTGGACCTAGCAATAATTTTAAACGTAACTGAAACATTTCAGAAAATCATCTCCAACTTTCCTGGAAAATCGGATTCAACCCTGTTGAAAAAATCAGTTTCAAATTCTTTGAAAATAATCTACCTTATTAGATTATTTCTGTGTGGGAAGTATGCGGGTTGATCTAAATTTAATGACCTACAGATAATATATTTCACAATATTATTCACTTAAAGGCAACCATCTATAACTGTTTCAAATACCTTTACGTTTATTTTATTAAAATAAATTAAAAGTTTTAAAATTTCCTTAAATACAGATACGGAATATATTTGTTAGAACGCTATTAAACGAAATCAAAAAACAAAAATGGAAATTAAAAGATTTCCCATCTCTGTCTAAAACATAACTCTATAAGCTATAATTCACCTCTAAGAATAATATCACGATAAATTTTTACTGATGCAATTGAATATATTTGGAACTTTGATGTTGTTATTCTTAAATTGGAAACTCACAGTATGATATTTATAATAATATAAAACTATATTTTGCATAATATGATTTTTACTTATTAGACCCATTGATAGTTAAATAATGACATAATGTAGTACGTGTTGGTTCTACAACAATGCATTAGTGTGTAGCACAAGCCCAATAATATATTATTATTACTGGAATTTTAAAATTAAATACCTACGAAATTCATAACTAAATAGCTTCTTTTTAATTATTGGCGCATAATCATAAATGATACGTCAAAATACATTTTGAAAAAAATCATAAATTAATCATATTTCAAAAATAAAGGTTCACATTTGAATTTCAAAAATTAACCCTAAAATCTCCCATTTTTAATTAATGAAATAAATAACTAATATCATATTAATTTAGATAATAATATGATTCAAACAAGCTTTTCCATAGCTTTTTTTTTATTATTTAAATATTATGTAATGTTATGTCATGCTAAAATCCATTGATAAATATGAGTTGAAACACCCTATACACACTTGGATATTATGATCTGGGATAAATATGCACACATTTGTCCATTATCAACAGGTTTAAAAATATTGAGTTGGTGTATCCCTCAGGGCACGTCAAAATATCCTAGTAGATAATATTTACCTACCTAGCTATGTAATATCTAATAACATTCAGTTTATATGCGGTAATAATCATCGTTATAGTTTATGTTTACCATGGTTGGAGTTTCATTTAGTTTGAATATATTTACAAGGAGATTATAATATTATCTGGTGGTACTAAAATTTTGACAGTTTTAGATGTGGACAAATAAAATGTGTTATTTTTAGAACTCGTTAATTTTTATTGTCCGCGTAATTAATATTACACGGTTCTTAGAAACACGATTTTCGGAAATGTAGTTGTGCGAGATCGTGATTTTAAAATGTACAATAAAACGAACGAAAATATAATACTAAAACACCACATTATGTGTAATGAAATGAAACACAAAGATAGTAGTTTTAGTATACAATATACATAACATTGGCTTAAAATTAAAATTAAATTTTTCAATTTCAATTATATATTGATTTTATAATTGTATTGTTTTTGTTTTGTTGCACAGTATATTTTTGATTTTTTATTAGATTGTAGAAATAATTTTTCTTTTTGAGAAATCTAATTTAAAAAATCACTTTATATAATTAAAAATTTGATTTTGATTTTAATACCTAAGGGCGTTTTATTTATGCGTTGTTGCGCTAGGCTGTAAAACAGTCCTAAAAATACGAAATGATTTACAAATGAACAATAAAGTTGACATAATTTTTTGTAATTACAAATCGATATTATTGTTTTGATAAGAATCATTAATTAATTTTTTTTTTTTTGAATTGGTATAAAAATAAAACATGAAACATGAAACTGAAATAGTTACCTGTCTTAGATTTAATAATATGCCAAACAAATTTGTTCCTGGTTAAATTAGGTTATAAAGATATGCGCTCAAATGCACAGGAATTTTAGAAATTAATTGAGTTTTTTTTTTTTTTTATATATGCACATCCTCTAAATCCTCAGCTTTTTTTAATACCCTTTTTCGGCAGGTCTATACTTGCCTTTTAAGATATATGTACAAATTGGGGCCGCAATTCACTCCTAAATATCGTATAGTTGAGTGTGCCCAGGGAATTTGTTTTTTATAAGTTAATTTTTATAAAACCAAACACTTCATTTCCGTTCTATAAAAAACATTAATCTGTCAAACTGACAACTTTACCGACGACAAGGCGCTTCTAGCGATCCACGCCGACCCTGAAATAGTCTTAAATCTCGTACAAAATCATCTCAATCTCTTATCAACCTAGTGTAAAGACTGGGGGATAAAAATCAACGAAACAAAATCTATCCACTGTACGTTCACACTAAGGCAAATAGTCTGCCCTTCCATCTACCTCAATAATGTATCTCTCCCAACCGCCATAAATGTCCGATACCTTGGTTTGCATTTAGACCGCAGGTTAACTTGGGCAACTCATACCCACAACAAAACACTTGCCTTGAAGAATCGCTCTCGCAATTTAAATTATCTACTCACATCTCAACATATCAACTTAAAAAACAATTTACTATTATACAAACTCCTACTCAAACCGATCTGGACTGACGGTATCCAATTCTGGGGTGCAGCCAAAACGTCCAACTTAAACAAAATCCAAGTCTTCCAGTTAAAATGTCTTCGCCAAATAACCAAAGCCCCCTACTATGTATCTAACGACACTCTACATAGAGATCTAGCGATTTTAACAGTCCAAAATGTCGCAAAAATTTTCTATAAACGCACACACTCCAAGTTCTACAGCCATCGTAATCCTCTGATTTCCGAGTTATCCACCGATGCTATTCCTGATGACTCCAGAACAGTGGACAGACAGTTTCTACCTCCCCTTAATCTTGTATGCTTCCTCTTGCTAGAACATAAAAGTCCTAACTTTAAGTGCCTCCAATGGGCTACTTTTTATCTCCTGACACTTAAGCCATGTTACCTCCATTAAATACGCTTATTGTAAAATAGTAATACACAGATTGTGTATATAATATATGATAAAAAAAATCTGTCAAGAATTTGGATTATTTAGTTTGATTGAATGTAGCCAATTGTTTATTTTTCAATAATCTAATTGATTCTTCTCTCTTGTTAAATGAAGTCAGCTTCATAAATCTGACGCGCTTCATTAGAAAAATTGCTTTTATTCTTCTATTCATACATAACTATTTAGACGACTTTCTATGTATCTGTTAATTCATATTTACTGACGAGGATAACTTTTTTTCTGTTTAACAAACTACCTAACTATTTTCTGGCCATTCTTATATTTTCTATTGCTACTATTTTTATAGTTCATTATATTATTAGTATATTTTAAAAGCATGTTCCTGATAATCATATAAGAACATGTTTTCTCGTAAATGGGCTATTTTCGTAGTATAATATAACACTCGGAAAAATTAATATTATCATTTACCTAAATTCATAAAACCTTTTCAACCTTTTGATTCAAATTTTAACTTAAAAATAGTAATTAATTGTAATAAATCATTACAAATGTGAAATGATCATTATCCGTGAACGAATTTATCCATTTGTGGATGACAATACTGATTTTTATACAAGAAATCCAACTATATGGGTAATACAATAGGGTATTATATTATTTTATACACTTATATATACATCTGTTTTTTGTTTTACTATATTTGTTTCGGTGTCTGGTAATCCTATTAATTTTTTTTAGATTAATGGGTATGTAATAGACAATCTCGAAATATGGCTCCTACAACAGTCTTCACTCCAATGAATTAAAACGTACCTGTTTCCGAATTCGTGATGAACCGCCAGCAGTTGGTTATACGAATGGTTTTAAAATACTTAAAATTTTTAATGCTCTTAAAATTCTATGAGTTAATATAGTATTGACAAACATTAAAATTGTGTTAAGATGAGATAAGTAGATTATATTTTGTTTGCTTACAGATTAAAAACGATCACAGTTAAATATATGCAATATTATACATATATTAATAAAGTTTTTGACAATTTTGATGAATGAACTCGTGAAGTTTTGTGGAAAATTTAAATCTGAAACCGTCTACCTCACAACTATTCATGATTATTAATAAGGCAATTATTCATTTTCAAACCATAATATTAAACCCAATTGACATATAAGAAGAAAAACTAATGAAGTTCATCTGTTATTCTTAGTACCTATAGGTTTTGAGCGTCCTTAAATATTGAGTAGATCACTGTAATTGATACGTTTATTTTAATTCAACACACCAACGACAAACAAATCTAAACGGAGGTGGTGTGACAGCCTCTGTTCTAAGATTATTTTATAATTTATTTATACAACTTTTTACAATTTACTTTTCTCTTAATAAGTGAGGTAAGGTTAATACATGAGATGGTAAACTAAACTAAATTTAGTCAAACATAACGCATATCTATATTATCATATTATTCAATTACATTTATAGGTAAGTTACAAGTTATGAGTCACTACCGACAACTTAATATTCTTCGTATAATAAATAGCTTGATATGAGTTAAAATATTTTGAAAATTGCATTGCGTGTAAAGCTGATAATAATATAAGCATAAGGCTATAAAAATAAATTGTTATGAGTCCTTATAATTCAATTTTTTACTACAACAAGATAACAGAAATCAGTCAGAGCCTTAAATGAATAAATGAAAAATCATACTTTGTGTTTAAACATGCAATTCTGTTCGAATTTAAACTTCATATTATTATAAAAAGAATTTTCATCATGTATTTTTGATATTGGTAGCAACTGTAAAATGTGTTACAATGTGTAAATTTTTTATGAGTATTAATCGAAAAAAACGTAAAAACAGTTAAAAAATAGAATTGTTTATAATTGATACTCAACAATATCTTTAAACTTTATTGGAAAATATTTACTATTAACTAGATCTTATTCGCTAAAAGTAACTAACCACATATTCGTAAATCGTAGATCAAAGCATTTATACTAATATAAATAAAATTGTGGTTACAGATACATAAAAAAAAAAATGAAAATATAAATCGTTGTATTTAATAACATTCAACATATTGACCAGAATCTAAAATCTATAGCAGGTATACAAATCGGTTTTTTATTTTATTTAATCTTATAAAAATTGTGATGTTATTATATTCATCTTTGATGAAATAGAATATTAAAAAATAAGAAAATGTGATACTACATTTTTGTACATTAAAAGCGTTTTTGAATAATATTGTAGAAAATCGATTGTTCAAGAACTACTACAATTTCAAAAATCGATCACTCTATACACGATTGTATAATAATTTGACCAATTTGTCATTGATTTAACAATCAATAAGAAAACGGTACCTAAGGAATGTCTTATTTAAAGGATTTTGGCGTATCGTATAAAATTATAATAATTTAGTAACAATTTGTGAAACAGTGTAAATACGCGTAAATAATATACAGCACCTTCACGGTGACTGGTAATAATAGAGTTTTCACTTTATAATCCAATGTAATACCAGCAAATAAAATAAAGTACATAGCAGGTTACGATTTATTTAAAACATTAGGCGTGTAACTTAAAAGGTTAAGTTGACAACAGAAATACCATCAGAACATTTTTATAGAAGATAGTAATAGTTGCGGATGATTTATTTAAGTGGCTGAACTCTGAAGATAATTTACATGGAAATTCTGTCAAGTGTTGTGCGAAAACGTCAGAATCCACTATCTCGTTTTAAGTTTCTTAGGTTCTTCTCTTTTCAACACCATTAATCAAGATAGTTGGTGCCCTGTTGTTATTATTTGTATGTTTTATAAATCTAAGCAGCTTAAATTTCGATTCTACCTAAAGCACCGAACTACTCTGGATGAAAAAGAAAGTTAAATTTTATCTCAACTGATTTGTACCTTTCTAAGAAAAATAAAAACAAAAAAACAATGCCATTAAGTTTTAATTGGTTTACAATATAACTATTACGTTTTTATTGAAATAAATTGTAGGAATTAAATTTCAAAATAAATATATTTGATTAACCTGGCGTACATTTAATTACAATAAAATACATTTCATGTTAATTATAAAGTTTAATTATGTAATATGTACCTTAGATAATATAAATAAATTATCATAAAGTATATATTATTATTAGGGCTCGGAAGTTGTAGGAGCTAAAAAAGGTAAAATATGCATGCAAATATGCACGAAAAAATTGCAAAATATGCATTAAAAATGTTAAATATGCAAAAATATTATTCTGAATTCCAAAAATATACGCACTTCACCTACTAAAAATACGACGTCTAAAACGAAACTGTCACTGTCAAACATCAATCGTGTACAATCAACAGTAACGATAAATGAAGAAACCATCATTATATTTATGATAACTTATCGACGATAAGATAGTACTACAAATAAGTATTTCGGCATACTAGCGTGTTAGACTAAATGCGTATCACATCAGTACATCACTGTTATTAACTCCGTAATTGACTATGGCGATGACAATAAATACCTTCGTTGGTCATTTTGAGTTTTATATTCAAGATTAGTTTACATAAACAGGTTAAGAAAGAAATAAATCAATTATTTTTAGAAAAATATGAAATATGCATAATATGTGTATAAAATTAATGAAATATGCACTTTTTAGCTAAAATTGGCAAAATATGCAAATTATGCATTTTCAATTTTCAATTTTTTAACTTACAATTTGTATATTTTAAATTTCTAGCTAGGTCTGCTATAAATTGAGATCATACAGAACAATATGCAATTCCTACAACTTCCGAGCCCTAATAATAATATATTAATTAATAATATCGCAACACAAACGGTGCGCGTGTTGTTTATGTACTTAAAATTGAATGAAAAATAATTCTACACATGTTCAAACAATATTAAAATCAAAACTTTAATATAGGTTTCGAGTAGTACAACATCATTGTTTGATGGTGTTTGGCTCATGGAAAACATTTTACAATATTATTACACTGAAAAATATACATTCAAGGAAAAAGAACCAATTAATATGATTACCATACGATACTGTTCTATTATTATTACTGCTATTTCATGTTGCGTTTGCATCAAAAATTGATGATAATTTATATCTTAGAAATTTGTTAGTCCAAACCGGTGAAAAATTTAAAAATTATCCCAACTTAATCCGATGCCGGAATAATGCACCATGTCCATAATATGATGCAAAGGTCGCTGTGCGTTTTATTAAACACCTGTTCAAGCAAGATAATTTAAAGACGTTGTAGAGTGAAACCTCTAAATACCGGATACTTCTAGTCGCTGAAAGTTTGTCGGCTATTATGAGGGTTCAATTTGTAGAAAGTTTGTATAGTCGGCTCCCAAGAAACTTCCACTTTTGGGAGGTGTGAATCACCATTGTGATGTGTCTGTTGGGGGGGGAGGAGTTACGGGTTAGATTATATTATATGATGTGGTTCACATTGGCATCGAACTTCAGGCTTAAGGTTTTTTATTGCCGTTGCCAACATGGTTGCTTTATAAAATCATTTTCATGACTATTATGTATCAGTATAACATAAAACTAGTACAAAATTGTTCATGCTAAATAAGCTGGAGTGTTACGTAAATTTATCCCGGTGATTTACTCAGTGAGACCCAGTATTCTTATCTTAATAAATAATAATAATAATTTTTGTTCGTTAAATTGGTCGTTGTAATTTTGGTCTTTGGTGAATAGTAAATTAATCGTCAGTGATTAATATAATTAATGTCATTTTATGATATAAATACGAGTAAACTGATTATAACGAAAAATATTGTTTATCAAATGTCATGTTTATGATTAATATTACACATCACACAAATTAGAGTTGAATATTAAATAATATATTAGTCTTATATGTAAATAAATGTTTGTATGTATCTAGTTTAGTACAATATTTATTTTTATTTTTATTATTAATAAAATAAGATATTCCTAGCCTATGGCTATATATATATATATATATATATGGAAAATAGAGAACAAAATTAGTTTGTGGCTATTTTAAAAAAGACGGTTAAATATAAACAATTGTAAAAATGTATACACATATGAGTAAACTAAATAATTACATGATTACAAATAACTAAATGCTAAATTCTATAACACCAATAAAACGTATACAAATTAAAGACTGGGGGTAGAGATTAACTAATGAGGTCGTGAGGGTGGCCAGTATAATATAATTAAACATTATGAATTTTATCTAATTTTGACTTAAATATCCTAAATAAAAATAAAATTAATAGATTTTCCTCGTAAATGTCTTGAATCAAATGTTAAAATTGCATTTAATTATTGTGATTCTTTATGAACACGATTTAACGATTAAGACTTTTTTCATTAAATATCCAGTGGTTGAAATTTGTACAAACGATAAAATTGCGCCACAAGCAACTTACCGTCTGATTATTATTTTTTTCTTTATGACATAATTCATTTCTATGCTATACATTTTTACTTGTTAAATGATCAATAAATAATATAATTATATATATATATATATATTATGACTCAATATCAGATTTAAAACGATTCAGCTCTTTTGTTTTATTATTAGCAGGCTAGAGAAGGTAATTAAACACAAAACAAAATAATAAAAAATTATTTATTGCAGCACACATTTCTTTCGCCTCCCAAATTTAAACACATGATTGACACACAAAGTTTCATTTGACATGTAAAATCAGCTGATAGTAAGGTAACAAATGAATATTAACTTGGAATATAATTAAATATTCTCGAGTGAATCACAAATTATGTATGAGACACGTGAGTGTGAGTTTAACGTTATAATGGCCATATATTTAGTAATTTATGCATTTGTAACTTAAAGAATAAATTTAGAGATAAGACATACGTACTTATTGTCAAGTTGAACAGAATGGAAATAATAATAACTTTAAAATAACAATTTATACTTCATGCCAAATTTATGCCAAGAATTAATGCTGCAACTATATATTATATACAAAAATAATTTTTCAAAACGTTGTAATTGGGTAGAAGAGATGTGTTATATTAAAATTTAAACACTACCTATACAACATTGCTGCAGTCATAGGATAATTTTATAACTTTATAATATTATTCTTTGAATTAGTAATATGTTAAAATAAATCAATGTTTGTACATGGTGAAAAATTGTTTGCTACATTTTATATTATATTACTATGTATGATAAATTTTACAATTTTCTGAACTTAACATATTCTGTCAAATTCGTACAAAAGAATATTTAAACAAAATTTAAATCAATTATTATTTAATATTTTTTTACAATATAACTAGGTACCTGCGGTACATGCATTTTGTGTAAGGAATAAAATCATTTCAATTTTCATTTTGTCAATAGATTAATATTACATACGTGTATTTTTCAAGTTTAATTCTTGTAGGAATGTATTTAAAAAATATCCTCCTAAAAACGTATAAAGTATAAAAATTTACACTTTTATATCTACTAGCTGAACCCGTGCACTTCGTAGACTGTTAAAAATCCTACTTTTTATATGTCTCAAACTGTGTGTCAAATTAGTTTCTGTGATTATGCTAGCATTATAATTTTATACGTATAGATAAATAAATAGACAAAAATTTTCGTCGTAAATCTCAAAATTTCTGTTTGAGCACCTCCCGGGATCAGGCTTATCACTTTTTAACTTAGCCTATCTTCTGCCCATTGGTATAATATATATCTCTACCAAATTTCGTCGCAGTCGTTATTTAAGAATGCATAAAGGATAGATATACAGACAGACAGACAGAAATCCAATCAGTATTATTAATAAATTTAGTGCGAAGTCATAGTTAAGTACTAATAGCTTAATAGATTTAATTTTTTAATTTATTTATTTTTACAAGATAAAGGTAAATTACAATCTGTATTTATAAGAATACAATAAGTAAATGAAATCAAATGAAAACAAAAATAAATAGAACATCTTTACTAACTAACCAAGAATAGATTTTATAACTCCATTTTTTGAGATTCCGGGTGAAAATAAAATATTAAATTTATTGTGGTTATGTTTAAAATTATAAATATGCTTAAAATAACAATTATAAATATTTGTTATTTTTTGTTGTAGAAACAGTCCTCCCAAAGTTTTTTACTGCACCTTTACATATTGAAAATTGAAGAACACAGATGGTATTCTTTGTATAGAATTTTTTAGAATGTCTCATTTGTTTTCATCCAGAATGTTGCAAAAATCCGGTAAGACCTTACGGGATATCCGACAAAAGACCCGCTCGTTTAATTCCCTCAGGGAAAAAAAACTTTTCCCCTAAAACTTTAAAAATAATCCAAAGTACTAAGCGTATATATATGCGGATATGATACTGGAACTGAAAATTATATAATTCTCAGTTGCTGTAGATTGTCGGTTTTAATTTTATTTTTAACAAACATTGAAATATTGTCATCATGAGCATCGTGCCCGAATGAGCCCAGTTTTAAAAGACTTCAAAATTTATAGAATCGTAAAATAAAAGTCATTATTGCTATGACTATTTTTTTCTATTATAATTAAGGCTTCAACTATGAAGGTCATTGCCTTTTAATGTGAAGGGAACGGTTGGTTTCAAAACGTTTTGTATCTGTGGCACGGATTTGCTACTAAAAACCTAGGTGGTCACCCATCCAGAAGCTAGCAACGGCCAATACATACACTCAGAGTGTGCCCGTAGTTGACGGCAACACATCAAGCTACTTTATGACTATTATACATGAAATATGCCAACATATATTATATACAGTGAAACCTCTTTTAACGGACACCTCTCAATAGCGGACACTTCCAAATTGCGAACGACGTTTAAGTGACCGAGAGTGTCCGGTATTTAGAGGTTTCACTGTTCATTCATACATTTTATAAAACGTAATACCTACCTATTAACCTATTAACATTTCAATTTTAACGGATGTTATATATTTCTGCTAGATTTATCTACAATATATATATATACATATATAAATAGTTTCACCCACAGAACACATTATTATTATATTAAGATTAAAGATATATTGTAGAGAATAAAAATTTATGTTGAAGCACTGAGAGTGAGTTTCGAATACGCATCTATTTCGTATGTTATATTATATTGTTATATAGGTAAGGTAGGTACTATGTAGTATTATACAAAACATGTTTATTATATCGTGGTATCTACTGAATAAACCATCATCACTATTGACCCCGAAAAGAGCAACGTGAATCCCCACAGACATTTGGCGGATTTATATTTTCGGGAAATGTACGATGCACTCGGCCGGGCGTGAAAAGGGGAAAATGTCTTCGAATCTACCTGGTAAGAGTCGAATCGAATGGAGACTTTATGTATATGATTTCTTTAATACATATATTCGCGATGCATGTGTGTAATCCGAGTACTACCATAAGTGTTCCCAAAACTGTGTTGTCCAATTATCTATAACAGGGGTGAAAAATTATTTTTAACACTACGTGCCAAAAAATTGCCTTTTTTATAAGCGTGCCATTACGTGCATTTCAGGTAATGCTTATAGCTATAGACACTACCCATATAGGTTGATATAAAATTTTTAAACATGGACGTTTTAGGGAACGTCGAAGGGGGGCGTTCTCAAAAACCCTCGTTGTACACAAGTTTTGTGCAGTAATACTGTAATAGTAATAGGTACTTGAGATGCGTGTAGGTACATTATGTACCAAAAAAAAAACTCACCATTATATTCATCGCGATTCGTCAGATCCTTTGTTCGTAGTGTAGTAAACCCAACACTAGTAGAGTCAAGTTATGTATAATAATATAATCTATGATCTAGCGTAATTAAGGAATGTAGTCATTATTAATAAGTTAATTTTAATAACTAATCTAGAAGCCTAGATCAAAGGCGAAAACAACAAGTTGTTTTTTACCTATTCACCAAATAATAAAAAACCTATCGTCACGATCGTACGCATTGATGGAATCCATATAAATACGGGTAGAGCAATTAATAGTTTTAGAGAAATATTTGCATCAGTGGAAGTGTTGTGAGCTTACAACTACTGTACGCCTAATATTGTAACTTTATTAATAATTATAGTAATAAACATTTAATTGTATTAAACATAATAAATCGAAGTGTTAATTTATTCATTATATCTATCTCTTCTCAACAACGTCCCAAGATTGTAACGAACGTGCTACGTCGTTAAATAATTATTGTGGTACACATCGTCGCGTCCTGCGCAGCGATCACTACAGTAGTCAAATATTAAAATTACGAAACTTGTGTACAAGTTGGGCTACCGTTCTCCTTATCTGTTAGTGAGATAAAAGCGTAAAAGTGCGGTGGCCCACCTTATTATAATTGAAAGTCATCGAAATGAAAAATGTTCGTTCTGATCTCTTACATAAACATTCCGTTCCTAACCATTTAATATTATAGTATTATATTATTCCACATGTACGTGCAAATCAAAATGTGTGTAAGTATATGACTCGTTTTAGTCGAGTCAACCTATAATCGTATTTCTGGCACAAGTGCGAGTATAATAAATAACTTAAACGCTTAACTTGTTAAAAGATAAGGAGTTTTGAAATCTTAGAAGCCAACCTGTCCGGCGATTTCTAGTCGCATGTGCTCTTGATTAATTAATTCTGCTTCGAGTAGGATTATTATATGCGTTTTATAATTGCATCAAGGTATATTGTTTACATCATAATCTATAGGAATAAAGCGAGAATTCAACCGACACACTACATGCAGCTATTGTTATAATATAATATTATATAGTGTAGCTATTTATTTCACGGGCGAGTTAATATTTCAAGTGATAGTATATTTTCACTAGTATGTCATTATAATATATAGGTACATCATCGTTGAAATCAAATGGGTTATAATGACATGTCACGTAAAATTATGTCAACCGATAATGAATTGGCTTTATATTGATCCACGTTGAACCAAAATATAGTTTATATAATAATATTATGATGATTTAAGGATGATAATAATGTGTATCAAGTATTATTTTAAAGAAACAATAAATTACAAAAAAAAAAGAGAAACCTAGGTGCGATTTTAGTGGAACTGAACTGAGAGTCAACCACATATTATTCACAAAAAATGAGTTACTCGACCCGAAGCAGCACCAACCACTAATTTTAATTTTCTTAAAAAATACCAAGTTCTACAACCAAATAATATAACAAAAAAAAAAAATTGTAACTAATGGCCATCGCTATCAATTTTAATAAATAAAAATAAATTCCTAAATAAATAAATAACAACTACGAATACATCGCGATTTGGCCACAGATCTTATATAGGTGTGTTTTGTATTGTTAGGATGCGGTCAATACGTACTAAAATTATTTGTTTAGTCCAAAAACATGTTCAATTCATCTGCAAGAATATAATATAATTCAATTATATCGAGCGAACCGATATTTTAGTTCTTCACCAAAGTCAAGTTGTACATAAATAGAAGTACAACAATAATATTAATATCGTTATAATAACTTAAGTGTAGATGTATAATATTGTTTGAATAAGGTTAAACCCGCCAAATAACGTTTATTTATGAGTAATTGTAATGCACCACTAACATCCCCTAGGTTCACGGTTATTGTATATATATATATATAGACAATGTCACTAACTCTACATAATAATATAACACACAATCCCGCCATGTACTCGTCCCTAACATAGTATATATAGGCATTATTATACAGAAATTCAGAAAATATTCGATAAAATATATTTCGAACGATTTAGATGGTAAATATGACACTGCACATTCGGTAGCGTTTGCAGGTGGTTTGAGTGGCATAAGTATATTACTACGTCACAAATTCGTTTTCCGCGAAGCAATTCGATATTCGATTCACCTAGAAGGTTGTTTACGTCAAAAAAGAAATGCCTCACGAGTTATGCGATCTGTGTGGGACACGTATTCAGTGAAGATTTGCCGCAAAATGCCAAGAGCCGAGATTCAAATTTGCATGTCATGCGGACACGAATATTTGCCGAGCCACATGATTCTACAGGAAGACACTTATTGGCATGGACCCACTTTAACGGTAGACCTAAATTGTATTAAAAATATATCACAACATGTTAAGTGTAAAAGTTGAAAAATTGAAAAACAACAAATTTTATAAGTACATCATTGAAAAATTTAAAAGTTTGAAAGTAACAATAATATTATTTATGATTTAATCCAATTAACACAATACATTTCTTATTTTTTTTCTTTATTTAACAAAATATTTTTTGAAGCAATTTACACAAATATTTGAGTATAAATGATTTAATGTAAAAATTATTTTTGCAATAAAAAATATCATATTTGGTGGCTAAAAAGTGGGAAAAATGTGTTAGATTTGCAAAACTTGTCGTTCTCCAATCTGATAGCTACAAAACAGCAATATTTCCATTGTACTTTTTCTTCAGTATCTTGCTTCCACGGCTGGCAAAATCAAATTATACAAAAAAATATACTTTTTGTTTTTAAAATAGGTATCTGGTATAAGCTTATTTTATCGTTTGCTCAGAAACGTGTTGTAAAGACTGAGATTTTAATCTTTTTTTAAATGCGTTTATTATATTAGGTATATTGAATAATCGATAGGTATATACATAAAAATCAGGTGAGTCGTGGATGTCGCTCTGCTGTACAGTAGGTTATAAGTGGGTTACTGTAATGGATGGAATTAAATTTGAATCCAATGATATTATATCCTTGTATATGAAAAACGATTCTGAGCGGAGCTGGTTTATCTGTCTAGGATATATTATTAATTATTCAAAATTTTCAAATCTTAGATTTAAAAAGACATTTTTTTTATTACTTTCTAGCTTAAAATAATTTGTGAATTTTCGTGATTTTTACTTTTTTTGTCGAAATTCAAACTTTGAATGCTTGTAAAAAAAATTGTGACAATGTATTTCTTATATCTTGCAAATGGCAAATGCTATTATAAAAATACGTTAGGAGCCTTGTATTAAATTTTCAAACTTTTCTACCCAACAAAATACATTTTTATCGATATTAATTTAAAAAAAAACTAATAATGATCGAAAATTACATATGCCTACAAATAGTTCAACTAAAGTCGAAATTTTTTGAGAAAATTGCATGGTAGATATAATATACATATATAAACATTCAGTGAAAATGTCATGTATCTCATTTGTTTTAAAGTTACATCAAAAACCATAAACCACAAACATAATAATATCGAAAAAATTATAAAACAATAATAGGTACTATTAGTATTTGTTGTATTGGAAGTTTTATTTTTATTTTGCCGTATAATATATTATTATTAGTGTATAATATGGCGTTATAAAAAAACATGCCTATACACAATATCAATACTGATAATATGATTATTTATGTATCCTTTTACATTCAATTTATATCTCTTATCTTCTAAAAACATTTAGGTATTGTGCATTATTATAAAAGCTTCTATTGTTTATTAAATTTCCTGAATAAGATTACTTTCTTTTTCGTTTTATTTCGTATACTTATTGAGTATTTTATTACATTGTTCTTATAGAAATGGAAAAATACATATTGGTAAGTACATAATAATATAATAAATATTGCTGAACGTATTTCTAATCTCAGTAATGTCGATTTATTTTTACCAGCTGTAGTAGCTAAAACTATTCTTACTTTGTTAGTATTGGGTTAAAAATAACAAAAAAAAAAAATATACATATATATATTTTACTTTGTTTAATTTTTTAACCATCTGTAATCTTCATCTTCATAATCGGTATCATCAGAACAACTCATAATTTAAGTTTATTTTGCTAAATAAAAGTGATGTATAAATTATTTTATTACTCTATTATGCCTATCCAATTATGTAATTTATTGTATAATATATATAAAAAAAATTGACAACAACTAAAATTTAATAAATGAAAAAAAATAACCCACTGTGAAGAAATTCTAAGTACTCTAAATTATACTTATTAAGACAATAACTATCATGAAATGTGGTTTTATTAATATTCAATTAAGAAACACGTTATTTAATCGACATATCTCTACTGAAATGATAAATTTATAATTTTATTGGTATTTTATAAAATTTCGTCACAAAAGAGTAAAAAATGTTTTATGAAAACAGTTTTTAAAGAAAAAATTATTTTTAGATTCCTCCAGGTAAAGTCAATTTAAACATCAGGTAAAAAAACTCGCGGTTTATTCGTGTGAAAAAAAAAGGTCGTCTACTAATTAAAGTTTTTATATAATCTAGGTACCTTTTTAGAAAGTAAAATCAACAATAGAAATGGCTAGCCCGACATTATGAGTATAATGTACAATTTTCTTAGAAGTTGGTTAATAAAAGTAAAATGGACAAATTATAACAATGATTCTTAACGTTTGCAACATAAAATTCAAAAGTTATGAAAAACGCTGTAAATAAATTGTACTGCAATCACTATGATAATTATTATACGAAATCAATACGAATTTATTATCACTTATAGGTACTGTTATAAACTTTCACACGTTGTTATTGTTAAACAATCGTAATATGATTATAAATGACTGACAATAGGATAAATACTTTGTGGGGTGGCGGAACCAATACAGCACTATAACTTGCTTCTATAGAAAACTCTAATGCTTCTTGAAATAATTTCTATATAAACATTTCTTTTCTTTTCGTTATTCAAATAATGCAGATTTATAACAAGTCACAGTTGACTTTGTTTGAAGTTTTGTAACTTGAATATATGCCATAAATAACATAATGATGAGTTTTTTTTACACCCTTCACTCGAGTTGTTTAAATTACTAAAATTTAAAAAAAGTCCATTATAATTTTTATGCTTTTAGACCTTCTTAACTTATAGTTTATATTTATTAAATAAAATAAAATTAGCAATCACAAAGATTTAAAAATTGAATGTTAATTATGATGTGCCTGTGAGTAAAGCTAGGCATATTTTAAAACATCTTATAGCATATACGAATAAGTTGTATAGTCATTAATGTACTTACATAAATTTAGTTTTTTATTTAATTTTGGGGACTTAATAGGACCAGATGAAACCAAATAAATATCAATAAGGTAATAAACAACAAACAGAAAATATTACAGATATTTATTTTAAAGTAACCAATCGTCAATCATAATATTTTAAATCAAAGTAGAAGTGAATAATAAAACTAAGCTTTCGACTGACTTGATGGTCCAGGCTAATTGTAACACTTTAGACGGTATTATCCTAGAGAGAAATTAATTCTGGGAAAATCATTCGATGGTATTTGGGACTTTGTCGACTTCTAAAATCAGAAAGTGATCAATCATCACGCTGTGGAGAAATGATTCTGAGGAAGGTAGTGTCTTTACGCCTTACGGATTTGAACCCTAAATAAATTGAGACTGTTTTCCAATTATTTTGAGTTTCCTCGAAGAAAAAAAAATATTTCCTGTTACACTTACTCTTCAAGACCGGATATACATCGCGAATAAACTACAATAAGAAAATTGTTTAAGTTATCCATTGTAATACTCGTCACAGGTACCTACTATTGTTTTGTGAAGCTATTATTTACAATTAATCAATAAATAAATCATCTTCATATAACATTGATTAATATTCAATTACTTTCCCATGACAACAAAAACGATGAGATGCAATCTATTTTGGCTTTAATCCGTATTTTTAATCATATGATACTGGACTTCAATACAATTATGTCAATGAAATATCTAAAATATGTATGACAATAAAAGTAAAATTCCAAATTTTACTTAAGGTTCTACAGTTTATTTTAAAATTTAATTTTCTTCCATACGTAATATAACATATCAGCGTTACAGACATTAATTTAATTTATACAGAATCGAAATCAAGTGAAAAATTGTGTACTTTTCACCTGGTCTAATATATACCTACGTATTTAGGATCAAACGAAAAAAAAACACATTTTATTCACGATATGAGGTCCTGTAATACTGTACAAAAAATATAATAGAATTACCTATGCAATTAAACATAAGCGGATGGGAAGCAGAAAAAAGAATTTTGAATTTAGAAGCCCGTATACGAATTAGATTAACATCTGTACAAAACTATTTCAGCCGGGTTCATGGAATCTAGTGATCATTATAATAACCTGCAAATATGTGCCCACACAAATATATTATATTAGGTACATCAAAATTAATTTTTCAAAAACTATAATACTACATACACTATTATTCTATATAATGAATTCCCTATTCATATTATTTCTAGTTATTTGCAAATAGATTCTGATATTATAATCGATTAATGTTTATTTTCTATTTCTTTGCTTTGAACAGTGTAGAATAAAATTTAAATAATAATAAAAAAAAAAAGAATAAAATATTTGAAATATTATCATAATTGTTTTTCCAATTATTTCTATAAAAATGTTTTTGTGTGTATTTGTTTTCTGAATTCTATATTTTTATAGAATTTAATAAAAACAGTAAATACTTAGAACTATTGAAAAGGTGTGGTTTTATTTTTACACAGAAATCATAGTCACCGAAATTGCAGAATTTTAGTTACGACTTTATTCAGTAGGTACCAAGTTTAATGTATTTTTATTCTATGATATTATATGTTAGCGATGCAATCGTTGAAAAACTAAACCTTTTGTTACTGTACCTGCAAAGAGCTTTAAAGTGTTAGGTATGTATAAACACAATATTTGTTTTTACAGTTTTATAGTCTCACAACAACATTCAATAATATGGATTACCAACCTTTGGACGAATCTTGGACATTAATATAAAATAAAAATGTAAGACATTTATTGCGTTCGCGTTTTATTGAGACCATTGTAGAAAACTACACGTAATTAGTATTTTATATTTAGGTGAAATCATGTACAATGCACAATGGCGCAGGCAAACCGTGTACTAATGTTACGTAAGTACCTACCAAAAAACAAAACAAAATACCAGTCTTAACCATAGTATCTAATAAGTTTTTTTTCACAACTACATGCAAGGTTAAATACCCGTTTTCCAATACTATCCTTTAGGCAACATTAAGAATATTATAAAACAATATGCTATGAAAGTAATCACTAGTGAGATAGCACACATTTTACAGATTTGTGTTATCTAGTGTTATTATATATATATATATATATATATATATATATGGATGATATAAAGTATTCATTATTTGTGAAAAAATGTTTATTTATCGTCAGAAAATGATATCACATTTATAATATTATAATCTTGTTATTATTATTAATATTATATTTACCTTAAAAAAGTTTCTTTTTAACCTGCAATTAATTAAAAATCCTTAACTTTTTATATAAATAGTGGTTCATTTAATTTTCCATAAAATATGAATTTTGAATATTAACCATATGCCATGATAAAAAGTTTAAAATATTTCCCTTCAAATAATGTTACAAATATAACATAGAAATGTATTATGTTATTACTTATTTATCAAAACTTGTGGTCGAGCTGAGTTTTCTTAGAACTATTTTTTCATGTAACAAGAAACAATTTTTCATGGCTTGTATAATAATAATTTTAATTATTCGTGAGTTGGAAATAGGCATGCAGTTGGTCTGTATAAATATAAGTTGGTTTTCAGTATTAAAGTGTATAATACAACTACTATATACCTGTATGTAGATCCATATTTCATCCCCTAGTGTCTACCAATAATTGTATACATCGTCTAATTGGACAGGAAAAAACAACTTATTATTGTTGACGTAAAAACATATTTTATAATGTATGGGGTTTAAATTAAATAAATTATGTATACATTTTTAATAATAGATTTTTCCTCTTAATTGAATGTTAAAAATTTAATATTTTATCATAAAATAAATGGCCGTCAATGGCATAATACGCGTGTTGAATATTAAAAACAAATATATTAAATAATAATATATTAATATCTATTACTATTTTATGAATCATTTAGAGAATAAAATATTATGCCATCAAAGGGAAATACCCTGTAATTAAATTTCAATTGTGCAATTTGCTTTTCTAATTGTAGTTAATTATGACTCAGTTTTTTTTTAAAGGAAACAATAAAATTAATTACAATAATATTTTAATATTTTAATATGTATATTATATTGTTCTCATTAAGTAATTATTAATCTAAAATTATGTCTGACACAATACCTTTTATTTTGAATTATGATTACAATATTTCACTTTGAATTTTATTGTAATTAAAATAAATAGGTGGGTATTTTTTTTTTATAAACATTGATATTCAAAAATATTGGGTTTAATTGACATTTAAATATGATTAAAATGTTTTTATTATTTTTAAGTACTTAGTATTTTAATCAGTTTGGCTGAAATACCACGTTTCGATAAAAATATTAAATTCATTTCAAAGCTAATAATATTATATAGTTGAATAATTAAAAATGATATTCAGAAATGGAAGTAGTAGATAATTTCATGATTGAAAATACATATCAAAATAGTTTCCGAGTGTACTTACTACCTAGTGGTATTGTGTAACGTGTAAGTCACTGTGTGTGTTAAATTTGAATTAAATTTAAATCATTGTATTTGATGAAATTCGATTCAAGCCAGTGAACTTATATTTGTAAGAATATTTCGTTGGATATTGATATTGTTACCTACTAGTAATTTATTTTCCAAATAGTAATATAATGGAAGATGAAACATACCTTTGCCAAAATATTTAAAAATAATTCCTTTTATTGTATTATTAATTATTATCATTATTAACTTAGTCACTGTCAACGACGTAATAATATTGCTTGAATAAATTCATGGTATAAATTGCTAAAAATTAGTATAAATATTTAAAAGTTTCATTGTGGTTAAAATAACAATTATAATAATTGGTCATAGGAAAAATCGTAACTTCATATCTTCCAAGTCTACAAAAAAGAATAAAAACAAAATATTGTCCGGTTGGGAACATAAAGTGATATTATGCATCCCCGACCATCAAAACACTTCATACACAATAATGGTGAATAATTATTATGTATTTCGACAAGTTGTCTAATGTGCATAATATTAAATTATATTCTGTTATATTGTACGTCCCTACTAGCCCAACAACAATTGATTATATTATAAACGATTTAACCATCATTATTGTTCATCGGTGTGAAAAAATATTATTAATATGAATACAAATCTTGAACTAATTTTTGACAAAAATAAATCTCATAATATAGCACTATAGATATTTTATACAATAGTGGCAGTATAGTGTAAATAGTTAGAGACTTCAATGGCCTTTATATTGCGTCTATGATATGATTATATTTACAGATAAATTATCTACTATTTATAAGTTTCAACAATAAAATTCAACTGTCAATATTAATTAATTCGTATTACAACTTAAATTGGTAAGGCTATCAGCTTACAAAAATATAAAAATATTTATTAAAGTTAGAAAAGAGTATTATATAAATACCTATATCGTGGATACTTAATTGAGTTGTACATATTTATGATTGCTTTTAGAAGATAAATAATTTCCTTAAGGCTGTCTTCATGCGGATTCAGAGTTTCATCATTGGTTGTCTGAAAATTCAAGATTTGTGATAATGTTTGCAGGGTTTTGTCAGTTGACTAGAAAATATTTTTCTTTTATGGGTTTACCAAATTTTGGCGTAACACTGGTTTGTATCTTCTAGTAAAATGACACGGAACATCTTGTAGTACCCTATTTGTAGTCTAGTCTATAATTCATTATTCATATAGTTTTTACTTGTTTAGTAACTCTAATAGACTTATACCAATTTGAAAGGCTAGTGTTTTCCATGGGGTATGTGTGGGGGAGGGATGAATTATATGCATTTTTCGTTTGATTTTAAAATTGTTATCATTTTAGTAAAGGACATATTTTCATTTAGAAGTCTTAAACCTTGTGACTTTTTAATAATATAGAATTGTAAGAAAACGGTTCAAAACAATAAATATTATTTTAAGATTTATCAAGGTTGATAAGATTTGAACTATGCAATTAATGGATAATTTATTTCTGGGAAACATGTAGTTCTCTAGGAATAGGTAGAATATTTGGTACCTATTGAACTCGGTACTATGAAATTCTCCAGTTGCCATCCTTAGACTACCATCATGAATCATCTAAATTGTTTTTAAAATGTAATATGGTTTTCATTACTATAACGCAGATTAATCCACAGTCAATTTTAAACCTAACAAAACTTCTAAGTTCAATCAAAACAATGGCTTCCAAACATAACTCTAAACAAAAGATATTACATAATTTAATAGTCATTTTACTATATTTGACAGTTATTTCAGTTTGTCTAGTTTTTAAAAAATTTTAGTTCCTATAAACTAATTGCAATACTAAACAACTACTAAGTACATTGCAAGTGTAAAAAATATTAAACTAAATATATATATACATATATTGTGCGTATATTATGTAATATGTGTACAATATATTATTATATATTTTATTTTATTCACTTTTTATGGAAAAAAAACGGTGATGAAAGAATTTTGGAATATTTAAATCAAGATAAAAAGTTTTTACAGTACCTACTGTTTTGTAAAATGCTTTATGATAATATTATAAAAGTCGATTTTTTATTTAAAATTTAAAATTTAACTCGAACGGGATTAGTGAGTGCGGGAAATTATAAGTGTAAAAACATAACTAACCGTAACTGTTTATTTAATATATTAAATATTTTGAAAATCCCGCACTAACAAACTATTTCTCCGCACAATATTATCGTCCATGCGAAATAATTTTCCGCACAAGTTGGTCCACCTATTTATATCACATTTTAACCAATTATTTCATTCATTAAAAATGAGATTTTCAATTATTACAGGTACCCGAGAGTTTTTTTTTTCGTTACCTATCGGAACAATACAATATTCTTAATTGTATTTTCACCCGAAAGATCAATGTTATGTGACGGTAAATGATTATATAAGACGATAGTGTTGACAATATTATTATCGTAATTCGTGATGCGTGTATTTTAAGCTCAAATCATCAATAACAGATTAATACGCCTCCTTGATAAACGTGATAAAATGAAACAATAATTGGTCGAATTAAACTGATACGATTTGTAGATTTTGACGGACTACTGATTATTACCGGTGGGACTGGAAGCACGTTAAGCGTATAACACAATAATATCATATTAATATATTAATAATAACAATAAAATACATAATATTAGATAGGTACTTACCTATATTTTTATGGTTTATTTATAAAAAATAGGTTGCTGGAAAAAATACAATATATTATTATAAAGGCCTAAGGGCTGAATACTGGAAACTGATAGGTATATCCAAATAATACAAGTTTCCGTGTTCCGTCGTTTAGTTTATTTTAGTCGTAATAAATTTGAGGTTAGTGAATAATATCGTGGTCTGAACACAATAAATCGGTAATATTATTGACCCTTTACTTTGTTCGCTATACTATAGGTACTACTCTTAGTTTCATATTTTATACGGATTGTTAACCCCCCCAAAATGTTATGAAAATAAACGCTTAAAAATTAAAAGATTTTAAAGTTGTTTATCTTCAATCGATTTGTTGTTCAGTTGAAGTTTTATGTTTATTTTTAAATTAAAAAACGCATAAAAAATATTACTGGTATTTATACCGATCGACGTGCAATATTATTTTCGTATATTGATTCTGTATAACATATTATAATATTATGTTGGCAAAAACACTATTGAAATTGTATAAATAATATACTTAAATATTATTATAAAAGAATAATATTTAATGTTATTTCAGTTTTTTACAACAAAAAGGTTTGTGAGAAAGGAAATTAAAACTTTATTGTTTTATTAAAAATCATTATTATTATTATGATTTAGAGGATCGAAACTATAGAACTATGGAGTATAATTCAAATCTTATTTGATTCATTATATTTTATTTGAAAATAATACTCTTTACTACAATATATGTATAAATGTATCGTTCTAAACAATGTATGATACACTTGAAAATTAAATACATGAAATGTTCACTTCCATTTTCACAAAACGTATAATCTTTATTTTATTGATGAAAGAAAATGCGGAACAAATATCTATCTATAAAGTGGATAATTATTATTCAGTGTAATTTAGTTTAGTTAATTTTTTGATAATCGGCAGTTCGTTTTTCCAAATCTTAAAATATATGATTTTCTATATTTGAGTTCGACGTATACTTTGTAGGTATCTATACTTATAAATTTTCCTTATATTTGTATAAAATACATTAAAAGAATTATAAAGGTGAAGTTTCGAAAATCGTAGTCCTGAACATAAAATATGAATAGTAAATAAATTTACTGGAATACAACGATTTGTTTATTTTATATTTTGATGGGATCAGAACACATTTATTCATTCACATAGTTAATAGAATATCTTTAGTTAAATGGGTGTGGTACCGAGACCGACAGTAAGCATTATGATTAAATCAAAACTTTAATAAAAAAAATACATATTATAGACCTATATGTATATAACGTAGTTTTGAATGTATCTATAGGTTATAGTTTTTATGTTTTTGTTTTGTATTAAGTAACGACCTATATTAGGCAAATAGAAAGTATAAATCAAACATTACCTGGTTGAGAGGAAACATCCGGTTTTCTAAATTGTGAAATATCACGAACAATATAAAAATCTACTTTAAATCATTGGAATTTTATTTTAAATTTTTACGACCATTTCGTCATTGTTTTTTTTTCCTTTTACTGGAATAAGAGGCTTCAACATCCCAGGTCATTAGCCTAAAAGTAATTACAAGTTAATAATATTAGTCGCATTGTTATTAGAATAAAAATATGAATAACACCTTGCATGTAAAACGATAATAGTAAGGTCTGAATTTCAAAATTTGTGACCACCAAGACAGTGTATTAAATTAAATATAACGAAATAAATACAGCCACCCTTAAAAAACAAATTTCCGAGACATACCTATCATGAAATAAAAATGTAAATCGTGAATATTTTGATAGCGAATAGGGTTTTGTGGTACGACCATTATAACATAAAAATACCTTCATTCGCTTAGATTTTCGCATAACGGGTGAGGTACAACAGAAAACCCTCGCTTCCGACAACACCCTACGACAACGGCATTTAACTGCTGAAATTTGGAATCCATAGTAATATAATAAATTTAAACACCTCTTGGTGATGGTTTACCAGATAAAAAAAAAACTCTACACTTGATGTACCGAAACATTCCACTATTGAACCCAGAGAGGGTTCGGGTAGAGAGCCCGTCCCCGCCACGAAAAAAAGAAACCCGTCGTTTACTCACTGATGTAATTACTTCTTCTGCAGTGGCGGTAGTGTTTACGGTACGTTTTCATAAAAAAATTTAAAAATAGAAAACAAAAAAATGACAGTGCATGATGGTTTCTATTTCTACGTAGCCCGTCGCATATAATGCATTTAAAGAACACCTTAGTCCAATTCGACACGATGTCCTCCGGCGGATAGTTAAACGGCGCAAGTAATTTAAATTTTTATAATAATATCCTAAATGAAATGTAAAACAAAATACAAAGTTTAAATTGTACACAATGAGTATGCCATACCTTTCTATTAGGGTTTTCGTGCAGAACAAAAACAGAATCACGTCTTTATTTTTTTATTATTATTTTAAAAACTGCTAGTACGCAACTGAGATAATTCAACATTTACAATATATATATGTATATAGTTTATATGCAAATTATTTACATAAAAGAATTACATTATTAAAAAAAAAAAAAAAACATTGAGGATATATTACGATTGATTGAACGTTTTTTTGTGCTTTGTTGCGTAAGGCTATTATTGTTGGATCAAACAACGACAACTTTCGTGATTTCCAAGTGTCCGGTAATAATTGAAATACAAACGTTAGAGGTAGTAATAATGACATAAATCAATACACTTATATCATTATATAGATACTATATACAGGCACTTTTGGGGGGAGTGGAGAGGGGCTCAACTACTTTATTCCTATTGGAAACGAGTCGTCAAATATAATATTATACTTAGATTGTATTTCTTAGAATTTTGGAAAATAAGAATCGATATTTAAGTAATGAATCGTTAATTAAAGTTAACATTTAAAGTTTTCATGATTCGATTGAGATGCTACAGGGAACTTATTTTGTAGATTATTTTTTATCAAAATTGACACTTGAAACTTTATATTATTTATTTTTTCAATTTATTATTTATCGTTACATTCTACATTTTATACGTTATTACGGTAATAACTAATAAGTAACAACTATACAAGCCAAAAGTTATCTCCGTCACGCAATAATTCAGATAGATACGGGAAATAATCTTAGTTCTCACTGTTCATAGAGTCATAGTAGTATGTTAAAACATAGAAAATCTAAATATTTGATAAAAAAAAAAGGTTGTTTTAATATCTGAACATTGGTTCGTGAATGTAATTTGCATGCAATGTTGATTCTCAGGAAATGTGTGCATTATATATTTTTCTATACCATTTTAGACATAAAAACAGATGTATAGTGATTAGTTTCATGTATATTATATTATTATATGTATACATTTATGATATTATAAATAAATTATAATATAATCAATTTCAAATGAACTACCTACTATAACATAAAACTTTATGGTACAAAATTTGAGGTGGAAAAGACGAGCAATGTCCCCATACTGTTTTCTAGCTAACAATAAATTATTCAACTAAATATTGTAAATAATACCGAAATCGCATATCTTAGATAATATTTAGGAATTTTGTCCTGAAGAGTTTTTAATGAACAAGTATAGAAAATGTTACTTTTTATATCAATTTAATAGTTTTTTTTTTTTTTAACAGATGAGATAATCACTGTTTTTATTTTATTTTTTGTAAATTATTGTTAAGCAGGTGGCTTTTTTGAACATAGATAGGTATAATATCTAAATCGATCTAAATCTTAAACCAGCAATTTTTATATTCGATATAAAAAATATATAAATATGCAAAATAGATGTATGTGTAATTATATATATACAGGGTCGTGTCCCGTGAGGATTTACCCATTGCGATATCTCCCGAAATAATGGTGATATCGAAATTCTGGTTTTGTCATAAGACTCACAGGAATAAGAACTACAATTATTTCACACTTTAATTTATTTTAATGTTATGGTAAAAAAGTTAAAAAATATATTTTTTTATTTAATTATTTCGTAAGATATCGCAATGGGTAAATCCTCGCGGGACACCCTGTATATTATAAAATATATATTATAATATGTATCCATAATTAAATATTTTGGTAATTGATTTTTTGTACAAATAAACGGAAAAGCAACAACTATACGAGTACTGTAAATTTGTTCAATTTAATTAAAAAAATAAAATATTATTATTTAAAAATTGTTTGTTCGGATGAACGGCATGGGTATAAATCAAAGTAGTGCTTTCACTTTTATAATTTCAAAACTAAGATTGAATATATGTTAGCTGTAGTTCAAATAAAATATTATAATATACAACGATAAATAATAACTATTGCCTATTGATGGATAGAGACGTTTTGGAATTGAATGTCGTCTGATCGTTAACATAGGACGTTATTCAAATACTATTCATATTATGTTACAATATATTTAAAAAAAAAGTTCAGTGATAATTCAACGAGAACCGGTATCTACCTATAATTGGGTGTAACCTTGCGTGAATTATTATTTTACACTTAAAACCTAAGCTTTATAATATACTTTAGCACGGGGAGTTTAATGTTATACAAATGCCTAATGATAATAATTTTTTATCATAAATGTATCTTCAATTTTACAATTGTAGTAAGTAAATGTGAAAAATAATGTAAATACGATTCTAACTGAATTTATTTACAATCTAAGTGATTTTCAAATATGATTATATAAGTCCATAAAGTTAGGTTAGGTAGAATTTATTTTACCAAAAAATTCAAATGCGCATGTCTTTTTTTCCTAAATAAAAATAATTTTTACACGTAAGTCACCCGGATTTACAGTAATATACATTTGCTGAAACATACAAAATATTAAACAGCATCACAAAGTATAAAAAAGGTACCATTATATTAAAGACAATAAATAAATTAAGAGTATTTCTGAGTGAATAAATACTTATACTATTTTAAGTTGTACGCATTTGTCGATTTCACAAAAATGCTTGATTAACATTTACTCTTCTGTAATTTAATATTTGAATGATAATTTAGTAGAAATGCAACATAAATGTATGAAACAATTCACTTGAGTTATCAGTGAGTGGAAAAGTTAAAAAAAAACACTAATGCATTGTTTGGATGAATGATTAAATATAAGATCCAGGAATTATCATGTACATTATTATCTGATTTTAAAACGAACTATAATATATTAATATGTAATAAAAATCTTTGTTGTAAAATATTTCCATTATTTAATTGAAGGATTTTTTTTAAATTAAAAATTAAACGTTTTCTTTGACAATGGTTGTTCAATATTATTTCGTATAAAAACACTGTCTTAGCATAGTCAAAGTTATTCCTTTGGAAAATGTTAAACTTTTATGCTATGAACTGAATCGTTTTAAAATATTATTTCAGTGTTATATTAATATATTTATAATACCAGACAAGAAAATTATTAAAAATCACGTCATGTATGAAAATTAATTTCATGTCCTAATTTATTTATCAAATAATGAAATTACAATTTGACATTTTCAGCTTTTGTATCTATAATTTATTCTAAATTATTGACCATGTATTTGTTAGAAAAAAAAAAGAGGAAAATATTTTAATTGATTTTATTTGATCACTCGCTTAATCATATAGTTCCCGCAGGACTACTCATACGTAATAATTTCTGGTTATTTTTTTATTCCTTGACGATCGTTTGAAGTAATATCACACCGACATTTCAGATAAACAAAAAATCGTAACTTAATTTTTAATTCGCATACTTCGGATTTCTGTTCGACCACCCACGTGAATCCACCTTAAACGTGATTTCGTATTTCAAATTTATATGTAACTATCCCATATAGAGTATAAACTTTGATTCGCTGACTTGAAAAGTTTATACCGATAAAAAAAAAAAAAAAAAACGTCTTTAGAGTAAACGTAAGAGTTAACGTTTTGAATAGGTATTATCCCTAATCGCATAATTCGCATGCATTCCGCGTGTTCGATAACAAATTTAAATGTTATTTGTAAAACACAAATAACGAATGTTATTTTTAGTAAATTATTATCAATTTTGTTTACTTAAAAAGTATTTCAATCACATTGTAAGTAGGTATTTAAATAAAAATAATTTCCATGTATGTGAGACTATGAGTAGAACGATAGGTAGATTTATAATGTTTAAACTTTAAATTTCATTATTGGAGTTAACAACTTGTTTAAACCGTATATACTACAATAATATAACGTTATAAAATAAAATTTATACCTACAGATAAGTACCAAATAACAAATTGTATATGTTATACATCAACAAATTTAAAATATAATAAACTATAAAGTGTACCCTAGGTACTACTTGATAAATTTTTAAAATGTCGTGTGCCCGAGTATTATGTTTATTTCCATTAATGTTTTCATATATTTCTTTCTTAGAATAAGTACATAATAATATATGTATAATATACAAACGCGTGACGTACGCAAAATACAAAACCCGATAGTAGCAATATTTTATAGTTTTCAATTCACATCACCTTTATATGCTTTATTTTGACAATAATAATCAATAATGGTGTTCGAGACTCGAGTAACTAATAATATTCAAGTTTATAATAGGATGCTATATCAATAACAAAACATAGGTTTCAGAATTATCAGATTTTTTTTCCGAGTAAAAAATAATACTATTGATAATCCAATCAAATACGATAAAGTACGTATTTTAATTTAAAACACAATTAATATTTAACATTAAAAAAATTACAAAATCAATTATTATACACAAAAATAAATTACCTATAATATGCATTTATATATTTTAAGAAAAAAACTAATAACAATGATTATTATTTGCATGTGTATGCTCTTAACTATTATATATGGCACATTAGGCACAGTTGTATTATAAAGATGAAATTATATATTATGTGTGTTGTGTACATTCTGTAATTAAATTTTTTTTTTAAACCATACATGTAGTTTTATATATTATCTAAAAATGGTACCTTTTTAACCTTATTTTTATTTATATATATATTGTATTATATTGAATAATATTACACTTGTTGTAATTCCCACCTGTAATACAATTTATGAGCAGAAATTAATTTTTGATTTTGATTGAAAAATCGTATTCCCTTTATTATTAGCTGGCCGTGTGTAATATATACTGCGAGATCAATTAGAATCAGTACAATGCTCTTCAATATGAAATATTTTATAGATAAAGGTAATTTAAAACCAAACACGATATAATTTTACACACCACTTGTCAAACTGGCTGAGAATAATCGACAAATTGAAGTGTTTATATGATAAAGCCCACCATTTGATAGGCTTGTTTGAATTTTCCAATTTTTACACGAGTGTAAATAAATTACTTTGAATTAAATATGGGTGATACTATACGAGCGTGATAATTTGATTTTAAATTTTATCAAAATGTATTTTATAATTAGTTGCTGCATGTCACAGAATTTCGGTAAATTGGAATTTTATGACTTGAATTAAAAATGTATTATCGTTCTTTTTTCTCTTGTACTGGAATATCACAATATTAAAAAGACAATAATTCAAGCTATTTACCAATTTTTTTTTTTATTCCTACTGACAATATTGTGTTCTAGTTTTAAATTGGTACATTATAGGTACTTGTATAGTATGTAATTAAAAATATGTTATTAAAGTGTATTAGTATTTTTTTTTTATTAAGTATAATATTATTTAATAAACGTTACACAAGTAAACTGACATAAAGAAAATATTATATACTAAGTAATAATTTACTTGAAATACATAAAAAATCAAATATCGAATTATATTGTATACATTACATTGGCCTTAATAATGATACACAAGAATTCGAAAACATCGGAATGATGTTCAAAATTAACTGAAAATGTGATTAAAACTGGGATTAAAAATCGTTTTGGTTATGAATACGCGTATATCATAAATTAATTCATTTACAGTGAAACTAATTTATAATTCTTTGGAAATGTGATGGACCAATCATATTACGATATTATACTGGTTATATTGATTACATTTTTATTTTTTAAAGAACTTAAAAAATAAGTTTCAATCAATTATTCCTCTCCAAAATAAATATGGGAACGAACACAATACAAAATGTGTACATTTCAGAAGACGTTATTTTTTTATTTTTCAGTGATGTGCTCGACAATAATTTGGAAAAAAAACCCTATAAATGAAGGCAACCAAGTACCAGGAGGTTAAACAACATCTTGGCCTTTTTTATGTAATCCGCATGCTATGTAATTGTAAGACTGAATGATTGAAAATTTTTTCGAATTTCAAATACTCTCACAAAAATAATTGATCTATGTATTTATACATTTTAATACGGTTTTCATAACATCTTGTATTACAACAACAACTTGGATTTTTTCTAAACATTGATTTATATATATTCTCTAAAAAAATTATTTGTACGAGGATTTTTTCATCATCGAAAAACAAATTTTAATCATTTTGACATAATTTTACTATTTTCCTGGCAATAAGATATGTAATTAACTGACAACAATATTTTTTGCCAACACATCATGATAAGTTTATAGATGCTAATATTTAAAATTGTATATACCCCTACCTTCCCTTAATTTTGTAATCCCGCCCTCTCTTACTAGCAAATTAAAATCCTAGCCTAAAATCCTAACCTTAAGTGCCTCCAATGGGCGGCTTCTTATCTCCAGCCACTCAAGCCATGTCACCTCTATCACATGCACTTATTGTAAAACAACATTAATTTACAGATTGTGTATATTTAAATAAACGATAAAAAAAGATGCTAATATTCTACGAGCTTTTGATTATTTATTTATAAGAAATGAAACAAATTATTCATGGTGGGCTTAAAAGCCATATATAATGAAAATGTTTTTATGTAAATTAGTAGATTTACCGACTAATGCATATTATTTTGTGATGTTTTGTTTTGAACTTAAACTGCACATCCACGTTATAATCTTATAATTATTATTCGTGATAAGTATATTATAAATATTAAACATACACAATATTTTGATGTTTTTAGTAATTAAGTATCTTATCTGTAGGTATAACATCATCCGGGGAAAATATTGATTTAATTTAAATATGTACTAAAAGAAAGTGTATCATAATCGGTGAAACACGATTGCGCCCGTCCTACCTTTTTACATGCCAAAAACGTAACACGATTGCGCCCAGCAAATTAGCACGATTGCGCCCGTTTTACCTTTTTACCTACAAAAAACGCAACACGATTACGCTCTGTGAAATATATGTCTCACCCTCAATAAATATTGGTCTTTGCCCAATACAATTTTTAAAAATACAGTAGAAGTAGTAAACTCAAAGTTGAAGTTAAAAGTTCGAGTTAACCAAGTTCGACTGTATTAATACATGACAAACATCGTTATGACATTATTATTTTTTCATAAACGTATTTTTCCAATGTCTATGCAAGTATAAAACTAATACACAGGAAAATTTAGGTACATGGAATATTTGAAAGCAATGGGACCACAATTTTGTGCCATAAAATGTAATTTGTAATTCTATTGGGTTTTTTTTATACATATTTGGACATATTATAATTAAAACAAAAAATATATTATTAATGTATACTAATGTGGACACATAATATCAATATATGATATATGATATAATATTATAACCAATGAAAAAAAAAGTAATTCGTATTTTTCGTAATTTTTTTTTTTAAATTTGCGTTTTATTAAAAAAAAATTATAGCAAAGCAATTATAAACAGTATTTTTCGTAATTGTATTGAGTTATTTTAGACATATTGTAAAAAAATGTATAAGAAACAATTTTTAACCAAACCAACAATTTAATTTTGTTGTCAGTCCTAAGCCTATAAAATTAAGAAGAAAAATTGTTAAACTTGTCGAACTTGGATAACTCGAACTTCTAACTTCAACTTTGAGTTTACTACTTCTACTAGTTCTACTGTATTTTAAAAAATTGTATTGGGCAAAGACCAATATTTATTGAGGGCGAGACATATATTTCACAGAGCACAATTGTGTAGCGTTTTTTGTAGGTAAAAAGGTAAAACGGGCGCAATCGTGCTAATTTGATGGGCGTAATCGTGTTACGTTTTTGGCATGTAAAAAGGTAGGACGGGCGCAATCGTGTTATAGCCATCATAATATAGAATAGGTAGATAAACATAAAAGGCGCCTGGTCTTAAATGGTTTACTGTTTCTAATCTAATAAACTATAAATTATAATATTACCTAAAGTTAATTAAAGTATAGACAAATAAAAATAATAATAAAAACGTAGAAAAATACGAGTGGTTGAAAAAATTGAACAAATTTTAAAGTGGCAAATATCATAGACCAAGCATTCGCAAAACAACTTTAAAAAAACAATCCATCTTCACATGATGCGAAAATTATGCGTGATCGGCCGAATTTTATTAGGATTACTGACCACCATTATAGTTACAACTGTTATAATATTATAACTAAAAACGTGCTTTATTTCTTATTTAAATTTATATATATATATATTATGTATAGTTAAAATAATAATTAGTACTCGGGGTTTATACCGTAGGAAGCAAATAATAAATAAAACGTTGGAATATTCGAGTTGCGTACGCGCATTACAAGTCATAGATACGTTATGTGAGCACGCGCTTGTGTAAACCACGACGAGGCTTATGATTTTGGTACATACATACGAAATACGACTCGATAAATTATTGCATGCGTAAACAGCAGGTATAAGACGCAAACTTTAACAAATGCTTGGTTCTAAATTCGTGTACATCTCCATGTGCTCTATTATAATATAATATAATATTGTATAATGTATAATATATACAGTGTGTTAACAGAGCAATCACAATTTGTTATCTCATTTGGAAGTAAAAAAATTATGACACACGTACCTGTGGGGGCCTCTCTGTACCGTTACTTATATTAATAATATTGTACATAAACTATAACACGGAGCGCATTTAATTATTTTACTCGTATTTTTTTTTTCAATACCAAAAATAATTTACAATAAAAATCTCATCTAGGACATGGGTACTTAAATATCATAATATTATAGCTACTTCTTCTCTCTGTATTTCAAACAGCAAATAGATATATAAGTATATTGCATTCTAATAATTTATGCATTATATCATATTTTTTTATGTGCGATTTTTTTTTTGTGTGGGAGGCGGGATTAATGATTCACATTAAAACCTTTATATACACTTTAACGTACGACTGTTAATTAATATAGGACAACGTTGTGTCGACGAAAAAACCATTAAAAAGGAATTATTAGAATATTTGTGACTGGTGAGATGTGTCAAGGTGACTCCTATGCAATGGGCACCTGTCATAAGAATCAATTATTATTGAGAGTATAGCCATAATATAGCTGCAATCGCCATAAATGTGTTACTGTTGCGTTTTAAATAAAAATGTTTATGCATTTATTGTTATTATTGTAGTTAAGGCGTGACACCTAATATGCTGTTGATAGACAAACCACAAAATAATTATATGAATCAATACAAAATGTGATGTGTTTCGAAGAATGTCACAAAATCAAATATTTAGTTTATGAAAATTCAAACAAATAAAATATATATATATATTTATTTTTTTAAATTTTTTTTTTTTGTAAGGAGAACCCGCGGCAACATAGGCTATTGGGTGTGGGTGGTACGGTAGGGGTTATTTTTGTATGTTTTTAAGTGGGTAGGACTGTAACACGTGTTTGTGTATGTGTGGCAAGGATATGTTGCTAAAAATCCCGGGTGGTCACCCATCCGGGAGCTAGCAACTGCGGCCGGTACGTGCGCTCAGTGCGTTTCCGCAATTGAGCGTACGACCGCGTCTCACCAAGCCACTTTAAAATTTTTATTAGAGAATATACTAACTATACACAAAGGCATAATAAGAATATGTGCTACAATATTTAGAAAAACAATAATAGGGTGAAAGAAGATACCTTCCAGGAATCGTAAGAGTGGCTGGGCTAGATATTAGAGAGTTAGGGTAGGAATACAGTTTGTTGAAAAAACGTTTATAATACGCTTTAGCTTCTTCATGATTGGTTTTGATTTTTAAGTCAGAATGAAGGGTAAAATTAGAAATAGAAAATGGAGCATTGGTGACGGAGCGTAGTATTTTGTTCTAAACGGTTTATATTTTGTTAAGATTGGATTTTTTGGAATTGCCCCAAAGTTGTAGACCATTTGTCCACATAGGCTTAATTATGGATTTGTAAATGAACAATTTTATATTTAATTTAGTATTTTTTTTTTTGATAACAATGTTTAAAAAGAAGAACCAAATCTAACTTGGAAGTGACGATCAGTTAGATATGATTTAATCAGCAAGTAGTATGCTGGTGGAAGAAACAGTTTTAATTTATTAAGTAGCCCTTCATGCCAGACACGATCAAACGCTTGAAATACACAGCAATAATATTTTTTTTTCAAGTGAAAAAGATATGACGTCGACTAGCCTATACAGCTGGTGTGTTATAGAGTGGGAAGCACGAAAATCAAATTGAGTGATAGGAAGCACATTACTAGAGTAGATGGAAGGTAGAATTATTTCTTATATTTTAGAGAAGAAAAGCAGAAGGCTTGTAGGTTGATAGGAAGACGGTAGATCGGAAGGCTTTTATAGTTTTGGGAATAGAATTATGATTGCAAATTTACAAAGTAATGGGGAGTATGCTAGTCTTAGAGCAGTATTAAAAAATAAGACTGTTATAGCAGAATGATTGCTCTTTTTGAGAGACATCTTGCTACTTCCACAGTGATTAAATCATAAACTTGAAATTATTTAAGAAAATATTTCTTTATGGCAAATTTGACATCATTTGGAGTAAAAGATTTAGTGGGTATATAGAGAGGAAGGGGATAATCTAGGTACTGTTTAATTGGGTAACAAAAAAAAAAACAAACATCATGGTAAAATCAATACATTCACCGCTCCGCTCAGAATCTAAAACTGTGCTTGTGCAAGGGTAGTTTCTCAGGCTGCGTACTGAATTATGTTTGTTAGCTTATTTATTGCATCATCAATATTCAATTTATTGCGTGGTTTTGAGACTAACCTTCATATCTAAATTTTTTCCAACTGACTCATGAAATTTACATCTATCTGTATTCTGCTGAAATAGTTTTGTTAGAGATAAACGGATTGATGGAAAAGCACTGATAGTCAGTAGTATGGCTGAGTAATCCGAGGTGGGTTCGAAGAGATTTCCAGTCTTGAGGAAAATGTTAAACGGTGTATTGGAAACAAAAATATGTAATATATCAGGTTTTTTGCGTAGAGAGGTAGGCCAGTATGTTGGTCCTGACGGAGCAAGAATATTGTAACCTTTCTGATTTATACATTTTTAAAGTACCTACCATACCTCTGGGTTTGTTTGTACGACAGCCCCAGTTGTTATTCTTAGCATTATAATCACCTCCTATGATAAAATTATGAGTAAAGGTTCTAAAATAATCAGTGAAGCTTTGTATGTTCAATTTATGTCTTGGAGGGGAATAGATTGCCGCTATTGTAGTTAAATAAAATTAAATCATTTTCCATTTATATTGATATTAATATATGATCCGAATTGTAAATACCTTATGTATACTATTATTAATTTATAATTATACTACATAATAATGATGTGATATACACTGTAAATACATAGATGATAATATAATATAATAGAGACAAAAAATGTTTACTGTGTATGTTTTTAAACTATTTTTCGTTAGTATTAAAGTCAGGTATTATTATTTATAAGACAAACAATAAAAACAATGTTAGGGTAATAAGAAATAACTTAAACTAATATTCCATTGTAGCTCACTGTTGAAGTAAGTTTTTCATAACATTATTACCTATAAGAAACGAAATATTATTAAACCAAAGCTTGATGTTATTAAATGTTATAGGAGGAGTATATAATTTAACATGTACAAAGAAAAATTCGATCCCATATCCAAAAAACTAAGAAAATTCGTTACAGCGTACAGTAATAGTACCATTACATATGGGAGATGAATAGTTTCAACTCTCAGTTCAGAGCAATGTCAATTTTCTATTGTGTATTTGGACGCTCTTCTCGAATATTCTACTCTATTGTTTGGTATTGAGTTCATCAAGTCGTTATACAAAGGAACTGTAAATCCATGTATGGTGGTGTACTTATAGAGTGATTTCAACAAACTTTTTCACTCATATTTTTCTTTAGTACCTAATAAAATTTATTCAAATTATTCTGATCATATTTATAATTTTAGATTCTGAGCCGAGCGAGGAATATATTGATTTTACCATGATATGTGTTTTTTTCTTAGTGTCTGTCATCACGTTTTGGGACAGTAGAAATGCTTCGATTTTCGACTTCAGTACCTTGTTCGATCAGAAAGTGAACCTAACCTAACCTAACCGTCTCCGTTCAAAATTGTTTTTCGTATGCAATGATATAATATCATTGGATTCAAATTTAATTCCATCCATTACAGTAACCCACTTGTAACCTACTGTACAGCAGAGCAACGTCCACGACTTACCCACATTTTCGTATACTCAAGTACCGTATTTTGAAATATTTTGAAATATTTAGATTTTTATGCCTTATAAAGTGTGTTTCGAGGTGATAATAAATTATTTTGTTTTAACGAGAACTTATGTGTGTAGGTATAAATAATAACTTTAAAAAATAAGCAGGAAAGTGGGTATCGCTCTGCTGTACATTAGGTGGTGGGGTGGACCTCTGACTAGGGTAGGTTAGATTTGAATGCAATGATAGGTATCATTGTATACGAAAAACGATTCTGAACGGAGATGATTTGTCAGTCTAGGATATATTATATTTAAATATTTTCATATATTCTATTTTAAAATATTTTTTTTTTTTAATTAAGACGCATTTTGCATAAGGCATGGTTAATCAATTTTTCCAAAAACATTGCATGTAGTTATCATAATTCATAATACCTTATATTATCATAGATATACATATAACTGGTTTAGGTTAGGTTAGGTTAGTTAAATCGTTATCATTACGCGATTTCATATAAATTTAAAACTCAAATGCTCAAAACATTTTTCCTAAAAAAATTGTGACTGAATTTCTTTTATTTTTCAACTGCTATTGTAACAAGATGTTAAGAGCCTTGTATCAAATTTTCAAGCTTTTCTATCCAAAAAATATTTATCGATATTAATTTAAAAAACTAATAATGATCGAAAATTGCATATACCTATGGATAGTTTAACTTAAGTCAATAATTTTATCGACACTTCAAAAAAAAATTTTCAGAAAAATTGGAAATTTCAGTTGTTTATAAATATCTCAAAAAAGTCAAAATATTTTGAAAATTATATCATGTAAAGAAAATGCCAATTTTAATAACTGATACAATTTCAAGTATCTAAGACTTATACTTTTTTAATAATAACAAATATTTAAAATCGTTTCAGAATAAATCGTTATCGTTACGGTATTTTCGTAAAAATTTAAAATTCAAACGCACTTAAAATTTTTCCTATAATGATGCTTCGAGTTTTCAGAATAGCTAAAATTTAATACAAAGTTTCTGATAAGTTATCCTTATAGTGATTAAAAAATTATAAGAATACATAGGCACACTTTTTTTTTTATAAGTGTTTATAGTTCAAATTTTTACGAAATCTGTCGAAAATGCAAAAATTTGCAAGTAATTTTGAAGTTGAAAAATCATAAAAATTTTTGTATTTATAACTAAGGATTGAAAATACAACACTAAGTTGTCCATAAGTTTTCCTTCAAATTTCTATAGAGAAAACTCGAAGCATCATTATAGGAAAATTTTTAAGTGCGTTTGAATTTTAAATTTTTGTGAAATAGCGTAATGATAACGATTTATCCTCAAACAATTTTAAATATTTGTTATTATTTAAAAAGTACAAGTCGTAGATACTTGAACATTTCACCAGTTATTTAGATTGGCATTTCCTTTACATGATTTAATTTTCAAAATATTTTGACTTTTTTTGAGATACTTATAGACAATTGAAATTTTCAATTTTACTGAAAACTTTTTTTGAATTGTCGATAAATTTTTTTTGACCCTATCAAAATACTTGAAAATTTAATACAAAGTTCCTCATAAGTTTTTATTATAGTGATTAAAAAATTATAAGAATACATATAGGCACAATTTTTTTTATTAGAATTTTAAGTTCAAATATTTACAAAAATTCGTCAAAACCATGAATATTTTAAATATTTTTCTAAATAAACAGGATAAACAAACTAAAAATTAAGGGAAAACGGGAAATTTTACGCACAATCAGTTTTCGACAAAATCGATTTTGGTTTTTGATGTAACATTAAAACAAATGACCATAGATACATGTAATTTTCACCGAATGTTTATATAAGTATATTCTATCCACCATGTAATTTTTTGTTGAACTATTCATAGGCATTTGAAATTTTCGATAATTATTAGTTTTTTTAAAATTAATATCGATAAAAATTTATTTGTAAGGCAGAAAAGCTTGAAAATTTAATACAAGGCTCTTAACATATTGTTACAATAGCAGTTGAAAAATAAAATAAATTCATAGTCACCATTTTTTTTTTTTTTTGATAAGCATTCAAAGTTTGAATTTTGACAAAATAAGTAAAAATTACGGCAATGTTCAAATTATCTTAGATAGAAATTCATAAAAGTTTTTCTTTTTAATTCTAAGATTTGAAAATTGAATACAAGGCTCCTAACATATTTTTACAATAGCAGTTGCAAAATAAAAGAAATGCATAGTCAGAATTTTTTTTTATAAGCATTCAAAGTTTGAGTTTTGACGACATATTATGTAAAAATCACGAAAATTCACAAATTATTTTATGCTAGAAATTCATAAAAAATTTTCTTTTTAAATCTAAGATTTGAAAATTTAATACAAGATTCCTTACAAATTTGTCAATCTTTATCACAAAAAAAATGTCCACCGGAAATTCAAATATTTACAAAAATTCGTCAAAACCATAAATATTTGCAAATTATTTTATTATTATTATTTATCAGGGTTAAGGCTTCGGCAACTGAGGTCATTTAGCCTGGGGAACTGTAAGGGAAGGTACTTTAGATTTTTAACACATTTTGAATGGGCACCCGTAGGTTTCTGCCATGCTCGGTTTGGGGGCGGCGGCCTCTCTCTCCAGACATCGCGAAAATGCCCAAAGAGCGATGCCACCCGTGACCGAGATTCGAACCGGTGACTGCGTGCGTCGCAATAGACGCCTTAGTCCGCTCGGCCACTTACCCCGCAAATTATTTTGTAGTTCAAAATTCAATTGAAAAATAAAATATTTGTTTCAAAATAGAATATATGACAATATTTAAATATAATATATCCTAGACTGTCAAATCATCTCCGTTCAGAACCGTTTTTCGTATACAATGATATTCCTATCATTGCATTCAAATCTAACCTACCCTAGTCAGAGTTCCACCCCACCGCCTAATGTACAGCAGAGCGATACACAATTTCCCGCTTTTTTTTGTTGATAAATCGTGTATTTTATTAAATTCTTTATTTTATTTTTTTACATTTTGATCCGTATAAATTAACTTTGATCTTTTATAATCTTAATTGTAATAAAAAAAAGTACAATGGTTGTACGGTATAAAAATAAACAATAAAATAGTACTTTGCTTCAGAATTTTAAATTAACAAATTGATTAAAAATCGTTTTTTCTTTTTTATTAAAAAATAATCTTTGGTATTTTGAATGTTGCGAGGTACATTTTTTCATATAGTTTATAATTATTTTAAATTTTCGTGGGTATTAAAAAATATCTTGAAATAATTTTGTTTGGATAACAACAATAAATTTATTAAATGGCAATGCATATTTTTAATTTAAATTAATATTATTAAAGATAATTATATTAGTTTCTCCAATCATGTCTGCTGAAAGGCATACATTATTTACGTTTGTATGATGACGTAGGTATGCATGTTATTCATATCTAATTATATCACGTTAATGGTTTCTGGTTACAAATGCATCTGTTATAGCTATTACGAACGACCTGTCCTAAGTCAAATACCTGTGTACTCAAGCTATATTATCATATGTATCAGTGGTGGCCAACTCGCGGCTCGTGTTATAGTCGTATGCGGCTCACGTATCACTAAAAAAGAACCAATATTTACTTATTATCGATAAAACATGATAAATTATAAAAAATATAAAATTAATTTATAAACATTTTGACTTCATTATATTTATCCATGTGGCTTGTGTACGTATTAATGTTGGCCACCCTTGTTATATATTATAAACTATATAGACAGTATTTAATAATCATTAAGTAACATAAAACTCAAAGATTAGGTAATCTTGATCTATGTACTTTATTATATCGTATGCTACAGCTAGTAGTTCACAAAATAATGTTATAAAATATAATATGGGTAGTACAGTAAGGATTAGATTTTAGTAAATTAAGTTGTATATGTGAATCAGGTCAATGAAGCGAATGTGCTGAGACCACATAATTACAAGTTGACCATTGTAATAAATCGCCACCGTCACGACGACTTCGCGGAGTGTTCCACTGCTGTCGTGGAGTTCAGTGGGAATGTGTCTAAAGGTCGTGTGCGGAAAAGTAACACAAACAAGTGAATTATTATACGCCTGCTATAAATTAAATAATAAAAGTGACCAAAAAGCAAAAACTGTGTAAAATTTTATTTTGATCGTTCTTGCTTTTTTAACAGAACAGCGTTGGACTATACAAGAGTCGATGAAGTTCTTTTACCTCACGATCCAGTTGGTTTCAGTGTACGCATGTACGAAGTACGAAATATCGAGCCACTCTGTTAAAGAAAGAACGAACATAAAACAAACAAACGTATGCCATCATGCCTCTCTAAATCAAACAGTGTTAACCCAACGGATTTTATAGAGAGATAAGACAATGATGGTAGGCTTAAAATGTGTCACTCCGCACTTGATAGAAGTGATATGAAAAATATATAGCTTAGATTTAACAAACGTGTGATTTAAGCCATATAAAATATCAAATAATATTATTGTATTATAAGCTTTACTGCTTTAGACTTTTCAAGTGTTGTTACCTTGATAATTTATGGTACCTATATTCGTTTAATGATTTAAAATATATTTTATCAATCTTAATAGGTAAAATAGTTATTTTATGTAACTGCATATATAATAATATTAGGGATGATATTGCAACAATGTTGAGTAAATTAATTAATTATTTATTTTATGTCATTATCAAAGTATGAATTCGAGAATTTTGTATCTATATAACTGCTTGTGTCGAATGTCAATATAATATAATTTCACATCAGTTCATCGAACATGATTGTGGAGCTTAAAAAAAATATAACATCTGTGTCTAATATTTTCCAATCAATAGAGAAAAGTTTTGTAAACACAACATTATTTGGTACATGACAAAAGACAATTTATCGTAAAATCATTGGCGTCAACGTTCTATACGAAATCTAATAATACTTTACATTATATTTTTACCAATACAATAAAATTGAATACTAAGAATGGTTAGTACAAATTCATGTTATACAAAGTCTTTGTCATATCATTTTGAATTCGCAATTATTTTGTATACCTACCTATACAATCTCACCGAGTTTCAGTTTCTTAAAAGTCGTCTGTTTGCAGTGGTTGGTTTTAATTATCCACGCTCCGATACATGCCAATATTGTGATAATTTAGTAAATTTAATATCCACCGAAAAGGACGAAATTAAAAAAGAAAAAATAGCGGGTAAGTGGATGTCGCTCTACTGTACTTTAGGGGGTGGGGTGGACCTCTGAATAGGGTAGATTAAATTTGAATGCAATGATAGGTATCATTGTATACGAAAAACGATTCTGAACAGAGATGATTTGTCAGTCTAGGATAATAAATTATATTTAAATATTGTCATATACCTATTCTATTTTGAAACAAATATTTTATTTTTCAATTAGGACGCATTTTGCATAAGGCATGGTTAATCAATTTTTCCAAAATCATTGCATGTAATTATCATAATTCATAATACCTTATATTATCTTAGATATAAGCATATACCTGGTTTTGAAGATAAATCGTTAATGTTACGTTATTTCGTAAAAATTTAAAATTCAAACGCACTTAAAATTTTTCCGATGCATCGAGTTTTCTCTATAGCTGGGTACTTGAAGAAAAACTTATGAAAAACTTACTGTTGTATTTTTAATCCTTAGTTAAAAACACAAACATTTTTATGATTTTTCAACTTCAAAATTACTTGCAAATTTTAGCGTTTTCGACAGATTTCGTAAAAAATTGAACTATAAACGCTTACTTATAAAAAAAAATTGTGACTAACGATTTTTAATTTTTTTTAGCTACAATAAGAACAACTCATAAGGAACCTTGTATTAAATTTTCAAGTTGTTTTGGTCAAATTTTTTAACGAAAAAGTTGTTTTTTTTTTTATTGCATTACAACAAAGCTGTTGATTTTTATTTTATAATAAAAAAGTTTTTATTTTAGATTCTGAACGAAGTGAAGAATGTATTGATTTTACAATGATGTGTTTTTTTTGTGTTATGTACAGCATAACTAGTCGAAATAATGCTTCGATTTCAAACTTTGGGGGTGGTTTCCGATGTAAAAGTGAAGATCCTTGGTGCATTATAGAGGTCAAAAGTAAACATTTTCCAACATTTATCAAAAAAATCGAGAAAAACAAAAAAAAAATGACAGAAAAACGGGAATTTTTACGCAAAATCAGTTTTCGACCAAATCGATTTTTTTATATGGTTGTAATTCAAAAACTAATCACAGTAAATTCATGAAATTTTCACCAAATGTTTATGGTAGTGTTATCTATATACAGTTTAATTTTCTTTTGAAAAATTTGAAATGTTTTGACTTTTTTTGAGTTATTTATAGATCACTGAAATTTTCGACTTTTTTGAGAATTTTTTTTTGAAGTGTCGGTAAAAAAATGTTGGACGACCAAAAAAACTGAAAATTTAATACAAGGTTCCTTATGAGTTGTTCTTATTGTAGCTAAAAAAAATTAAAAATCGTAAATCACGATTTTTTTAATAAGCGTTTATAGTTCAAATTTTTACGAAATCTGTCGAAAAGGCGAAAATTTGCAAGTAATTTTGAAGCATAAAAAATCATAAAAATTTTTTTGTTTATAACTAAGGATTAAAAATACAACACTAAGTTTTTAATAAGTTTTCCTTTAAAGTAGTTATAGAGACAACTCGAAGCATCATTATAGGACAAATTTTAAGTGCGTTTAAATTTTAAATTTTTACGAAATAGTGTAACGATAACAATTTATCCTGAAACGATTTTAAATATTTGTTATTATTCAAAAAGTATAAATCCTAGATACTTGAAAATTGTACCAGTTATTAGGATTCGCATTTACTTTACATGATTTAATTTTCAAAATATTTTGACTTTTTTTGAGATATTTATAGATGACTGAAATTTTCAATTTGTCTGAAAATTTTTTTTTTAAGTGTCGATAAAATTTTTTTGGCCCTATCAAAATACTTGAAAATTGATTAAAAAGTTCCTCATAAGTTATGATTATGGTGATTAAAAAATTATAAGAATACATATGCACAATTTTTTTTTATTAGTATTTGAAGTTCAAGTATTGACTTAATACGTAAAAATTACGGCAATTTTCAAATTATCTTAGATCGAAATTCATAAAAGTTTTTCTTTTTAATTCTAAGATTTGAGAATTTAATACAAGGCTCATAATATATTTTTACAATAGCAGTTGAAAAATAAAATAAATGTATAGCCACAATTTTTTTTTTACATGTATTCAAATTTTAATTTTGACAACATACGTAAAAATCACGAAAATTCGTAAATTATTTTATTCTAGAAATTCATAAAAAAATTTCCTTTTATACCTAAGATTTTAAAATTTAATACAAGGCTTCTTACAAGTTTTTCAATCTTTATCACAAAAAAAATGTCCACTGGAAATTCAAATTAAATTTTTATTAACATTTGAATTTCAAATATTGACAAAAATTCGTCAAAACCATGAATATTTGCAAATTATTTTGTAGTTCAAAATTCATAATATTGTTTGTATTTAAAACCAAGTTTTCCATAAGTTTTGCTTCAAATAGCTATAGAGAAAATTTGAAGCGTCATTATAGGAAAAATGTTTTGAGCGTTTGAGTTTTAAATTTTTATGAAATCGCGTAATGATAATGATTTATCCTCAAGCCAGGTATTCGTATATTTATGATAATATAAGGTATTATGAATTATGATAACTATACTAATTGATTAACCGTGCCTTATGCAAAATGCGTCTTAATTGAAAAATAAAATATTTGTTTCAAAATAGAATATATGACAATATTTAAATATAATATATCCTAGACTGACAAATCATCTCCGTTCAGAATCGTTTTTCGTATACAATGATACCTATCATTGCATTCAAATTTAATCCCATCCATTACAGTAACCTACTGTACAGCTGAGCGACATCCACGACTTACCCGCTTTTTTATTTTTATTTTATATTACTATGTTATGTTACATTAATGACAAAAAATAGTGAAAAATGTATTGATACAAATACATAAAGTTAAAAATAATTTGTCAAGTTCTAAAATATATTAAATATTGAAAATAAATAAAATTTCACCTGTGTTGAATATTTATGAATATAGCCATATGCTTAAAAAAATAAGTGATATTTAACAATGATATAGACAAGTATACACTTTTTTTAATACTAATAACATTAATCTTACTCATGCTTATATGTATATAATTTCTTAGTGCAACAACAAGACATCTCTAAGTTTTGTTTTTTATTTTTTATAACAAAAATATTTGAATTTGACAACTTATCACTGGCTACTACTTATACGTACTGACGTTGTATCTAAATATTTTTTTTTTTGTTAATTTTTAAAACAGTTTAAAGTGATTCCTGAAACATTTTATAAATTGGAGAAGTTTTGTTTTTGCCTCAGTTCTTCTTATGCAATAATATTTGTGATATTAATATTGTCACTGTAAAAAACTGCAAGTTGCTATAAATAAAACTGAAATTGTTTTTCTTCGATGATGAAAATTTCGAAAACCCGTTAATCAATCAAAGTGTTTAATAGCGACATGTCAATATCGTTGAACATAAGGATAAATGAATTTATTTGCTGTTTAAATTTTGAAGCTTGACAAATAATAATAATAATAATAATAATAATAAAAATTGTCAATAAAAAATGTTTTTATGCACACTTTCAATGACCGTATTTTTATTTGTTAATTAATGAACGATAAAACTACATGAATCGTAATTTATTTTAATAATACGTACTGTATACACGCATACAACTATTTTACTTGTATAATATAAACCAATTTTCTAATTAGGTACCTAATTAGTTTATTATTAGATACCTTTGTATCTTGTACTGTAGTATTATGCACAATAATGATGTATATAATACAATTATACAATTTAAAATATACTTTCATGGTATTATGCCTTTATAAATTATAAAAAATATTAATGCTGCAATAAAAAATTAAAAAAAATTGAATTGTTACCGTAAAAAAGGTATCAATTACTCATAACTGGAAGTTACGCCGTTAGCCGAATACCTTTATAATAGGTACAATTGTATAAATAACTGGCAATTATAAATTACAATATACTATATTATAATATATAATACGTTATTACAGAATTTAACTAGAAAAACAGTAATCAATAATAAACTGGTATAAAAGTAGTATGTTTTAGTTTCTTCTGTGCCCCTCGAAAATCCGGTGAATCTGGGTACCCCGCCCAGCCTATGGTATTCTATCGCGAACGTTCCCGGCCTGGCCCCCTCCTATCCATGATTGGCCTTGGCCCCCCAACCATTCATTACGCATACGTTCCCCCATCCATGCCCCCACCACATCTAAATCTATCATCAGCTCTCCCTAACCTTTCATGTTTATCCTACACATAGATCTCACCCCCCTACCATACCATACCATACCATCAATACTCATACTGTGAGTTATCATATCCCCCCTCCATATCCTCTACACTAAGCACACTTCAAAAATTATACTCTTAACTACTATACCTCTATATAAATAGCTAAAGATATATACTTTTCAATATAAATAGATATATTTCAGTATTTGTATACAGATGTATCAATACATGTATAAGTATTTACCTAACCTAATTCTTTTAAATTAAACTGTTAATTAATAATAATAAGTGGGTTTTCTGTTTTTTTTTTTGTATTGATCTGAAATATACATCGACAACTAGGCCATTGGTACACGAATTTTTGATTACATTGTTAGTATTTTAGTATTTACATGATTACATTAAATTAATTTGTACAATTCTGTTTTTTTTAAGAATAAGATTAAGCTTTTAACGTCCTGTGGGTTTGGTCCTAGTGCTTGACAAATTTGTTCTGACATGTGGTATTGATTTCGATACTGGTTATATTTTTGACATTCTGTAATGATGTGATTGACCGTTAAAAGTACATTGCACGAGTCGCATAGTGGAGGATCGTCTTTGCTCATCAAGTAGCTGTGTGTGTCCAATTCGGAGGCGGTTTATTATGGTTTCTTCTTTTCTACTGAGTTCAGGATTTGTCCATGGGTTTATATTGTGGTTTTCTGTTTAATGATCTTCATATTATAGTAAATAAAAGTATTATGAGAAATTGTAAACGTATAATTTTAATAATTTCTCTTTAATGATTTTTAGTAAGCAAAGTCATTAAATCATACTAGTTTGTGTATTTCAATATAAATATGTAGAGTGATGTTCATATAATATTATAAACAATAATAAATAATATAATTTACCAGTATTATTTTTATCACCTTAAAAATTTCACATTCAAACAAAACTCATTAGAACAATTACATTATTATTGTATATCAATATAATATACTGAGTTTTCTAATATCTTAATTATAGATATTAATATGTTATGATAAACCTTTTATGATAAATAGATATACCTAATACTATATCTATGTAACGAGATTAGATAAATCATATATAAAAAGACTGATTTCACTCAAGGGAGTGGGCATACTGTTATTCAAGCTCATGTATACGGTATATGTATTACAATTGTTATTACTCCACTGTTTATCACCTATCGGTAAAAATTTTGAAGTATGAAGTTTGTGATAAAGTTTTCACCACAAAGTCTAATATGGTTAGACACAACAGATTGTATAACAGTAACAAATTTACATGTCTCGAAATTCTATATTAACTATTTAATTATTAGGAATATAGCTAGAAGAATTCTCCTTATTAAAGGAGAAACCTTATTATATTCATACATAGACATGATGAAATTGAGATTTTCATAGTATAACCCTACCATTCATAATATATACTAGCTATTAATCACTAGTTGAATACCATCTAAAAGTCATAGATTTAGTATACAATTTTTTTAAATTAATATAATAATTTTATTTACTAATTAAATTAACTATTTTGGTTTGAAAATTTCACTTAAACTATATCGATATGGATTAAATACTTACATCTTGTTTATAGTCATCACAAACTATGTGTATTATATTATATTCTAACGCGTCGGCTGTGGCTCAGCTGGACCGGGTTCGATCCTCGACCATCGGACGACATTTTTCTCCGGGCAAGTCACGGTGTCCGGAGAATAAGTGCCGCCATCCCCCACTCCGGGGCATGGCAGAAACCTACGGGTGCCCCAATAAATAATTTCTACCAAAACTCACCCACTAGTAACACACCTACCGCTCCATAAACCTACAGTACCTACCCCTTCCCAATGGCCTAAGTCGCCGCGGGATAATTAATAAAAAAATAAATAAAAATAATATTACATTTTATAGAATTATGAAAATAATAAAAATAATATTAATTATTATATATTATAATAGTATTATATTTATTTAAATATATAAGATATATAGTAGTAAACAATTTATATATTAATATTAATCAACTTATCGACGTATTTCCTATATCCATATACCGTTAAATGAATAATCAGATCCATAGTTAGAAGATAATACATAGATAAATAGTATAAACACATACGTTTAGTAGTGAACTTTGAATTTATTCATAGAATAGTATAGTACCACTTTTACTCCCAACAATATAGACGATGCAAATAACCTACCTAATGAAGGTATTTGTTTACAAACGGCTGGATGTTATAGTTATTACTAAATTATAATTAAATAAACATTTTCTAAACCATCCTTATACTCATATATATACTATATACATATATAGACCAACTTGATTATTCGAATAACTCAATTTTTACATCTATTAATCGACTATTTCATAATTTGATACAAAATTAGAATATTACCTTAGATATAATAATACCCTACGTATAATAATCCTCATAAATCATATTCTTTATTATTATTATAATTATATATATACCGAATGGTAAAAACTATACTTAATTTAGTAATATTATTTCTATGATTCAATTTAACGTATAGCTACGTATATACTATATATATATATATATATATATATATATCGATCACTTAAAATGATAATATGTGTTCTATAATGAGACAAGTCTGAGTACATTAATTAAGTTATTTAAACATAATAGATTTAGAGAACATTCTAAGTTAAATTACATACTCATTTTATTTCAATAAAATATTTAAATACTTAAAAATTTATAAAAAACTTCATTGGACGGTGACGATAAAAGATCGACCACGTCGTTCTCGGAAGATTAGGTTAAGGGTCTTATCTTCAGACAAGTTGAACTCGTTTACCTTTTCATCAGTTAGTTTAATCGATCTTGGTAGAAAAACCTCCAATACCCCATCATCATCAAGATTCTCGAGCGTGCAATGGAGGGATCTTCCGTACTGCGTTCCCCAATTTTCCATTTTCACTATTGGGTAAACTGGATCAACGATCAAATCCCCGACCGATAAAAATTTAATGTTGGATTGGGTAATTAAATTCTTCTTCAAAGCTTCCATGTTATTATCGTGTATGTTATTTACAGTATATTATTTTATTATTTAAAAATATCTATCCCCCCTCCCAAATCTGTTATCACACAATATTAAAACTATCTCAATTATTATAATATTCTTGGAGAATGAACTCACATTAGTATCTCTAATATGGCATTAGAAAATATAAAGCTACGACACTCAGTTAATATATGTTATATAATTATGGAATCGACTCGTATTTGAATAAAATCATGAATTATTTATAGAAAGCCATGTATTAACTCATTTTATCCCAAACTATAGACTTAAATCTTAAATATCAATATAGTTTATTTAAAAAAAAGTTATTTATGATATGATTGTATATGATAAAGTTAATAAATTAATATATTTATGTAAAGTTATCATAATCGAATTGATATCAAGGGCGCTGTAAGGAGAATTTATTATAAAATTTACCATCTATAAATGTGTTTTTATTGGTAATATAGATAGCTGCATATTTTGGCAATTTTTACTGCATATTTCGATAATTTTAAATGCAAGAAGTCCCGAACCCTAGTTACGAGTGATGGATTGATGTTTAAACAGTAAACTAGTTATATGTTAATCATATTTTCGGTGGTTAGACATATACTTCACAGATGAGCGATATTTTTATTGAATTTTATCTAAAATATGATATTATTATATTATTTTAGAGAAAATATGATATTTTTAGTTATTTTTATTAAAATAATACACCATTTCCTGATATGTTCATATTTCCTAGCTTATGAAAATTATATATAAGTGATTTCAAAATTATTTTACAAAGTATGATACAGAATAATGACATTATATTACTAATATATGTATATGAGAAGTATCAATCATACATATTATTATCAAGCATAAAACTGAATAAATAATAAATTCATACCATTTTGTATAAAAATAATGTTAAGTGGAATGTATAAGATATGTATACTGTAAGTGATTACACTATAAATAGTTTCCTATAGGAGATCAATAAGTTTAAGATTACCCCCTCACGTAAATTAATTTTTTTACTATGGAAAATTAACTCATCCATAATATTTAACTTAAAGATTTATATATAATTATAATGATTGCCTATTAAGTTATACCAGGAGTGGTATGTATGTGAACGAGTTGAACTATTAGAGATTAATATATCATTACGGTTAAGGATGTCATGATATATTTTGTCTACTATAAATATAATGTTAAATAAATGATTTAAGATTTAGGTATTGAATCAATTAATTCTAATAAATTATATACCAGAAATATCTACTGTAAATTATTATTGAAGAAATCAACCTATTTTAATTGTATGTAAGTATATATTTCAGCATAATACAATTTTTTCTATATGTGAGTATATATGTTTGTTGGTATAAATGAATGTGAGATACATATATATAATACCTGTATAAGTATGGGTGAAACAATATATATTTTTGAAATAAATGATAAAAAATTGAATAATTGAATTAATCAATCAGGTCTATGTTTATGATTATGGTTATATAGTGATATAGAATAATAATGTAAAAAACTTTGAATATTAACCTTAGGATTGAGGTTGAGACTGAAGAAGTATTTCCAGTATCTACTTCAACATATTGTTTGATATTACATGATTAAATTATAATATGATTATAGCTTATAATCCATTTAATAATGAAGTAAGAACATTGAAAATATTGATTATAAAACTTAAGAAATGCAAACATATTATATAATATAATATCATATCTTTTTTATTTCACATACATTTTGAATTCATTACAAATATTAAAAAGTTTTCTCTTTTTACTCCATGTAATTGTCTTGGGAACGTAGTGTACATTGTTTGATGAGGAGGATTTGTGGGCGGCGGGAGGGGGGGAGGGGGTTGTGTGTTGAAAAAATCAGGAACATCATTAACATCAAATGACTGTAGTAGATCATGAATTGAATCATATGACTGAAAAAAGTATAAGTACATATACGAATATAATGTATAATAATAATATAATATAATATATTTATTATATTATAAAATGACCACTCTTTTTAAAATATCACCCTCTTTATTTTTTGTGTCAAATGTTTTGTTTACTATGATGTTTGGTGGAGAGGTTGGTGAAATCACATTTCCATTAACTAATTACAATAATGAATACATTAATAATCTAGTAGTATAAATATATATTTTTTAACTTACCTCCCCTCCGGTGACATTTCCCTATTCACCCGCTGTATTTATTTATTTTATTTTTTTATTGATCAAATAAAACCCAGCAGCTACATGGCCATTAGTTACAATAAATTGTGGTAGGTTTACAAGATTTAAGATTTTAACAATATTATTATTTTTTTTTAATAGGTATTTGGTGTAAGAGTATAGTTTCTTAGTATTTATATAAAAGGAAAAAAACAAAAACAAAAAAAGGAGAAAAACAATTGCAAATTATTAAATTAAGTTATAGAGGCCTGTTGATTTCAAAAAAACTATCATTTTATTGTTCTCCACAGCATTGGGTCCCAATGCGATGTCGAGGGTCGTATCCAATCCGGTGTTTTGTCGTTTTTGCTGATATTTTAGGCATTCTGTTGTGATGTGTTTCACTGATATTTGGACACCGCAGACTTCGCACGAGGGGGGTTCTTCCTTAGCCACCGCTGTATTTAATGTTCTGCTAATTGTGGTAAAGTATACATTTTGAGCTGACTAATAAAATTAATATCATGTTTAGGACTGTTTGTAATAATATCATCATCAGGTACATTTTTAATAAATGATGTCATTTCTTCATTCGTTCTTGGTGGTGATTTCACTTTGATAAGTTCTCTATCGAGATATCCATTAAATATTTCAAATTGATTTGAGATGATTGGTTGCATGATAGTAGATTTTCGAGTAATTGTCTCGAAAATACACCACTCTAAATATTGAAGTATTAAGAGTTCTTTTTGACTTAAAAGAATTCGACATCCATCATGTATCTTAGATTCTACTACTAAGGTGTTTTCACCGCACATCATGCTAGATAATTTGAATTTCTCCGTCCCAAGAAATATAGTCCTTTTATATTTTCCTGATAGTTTCAAAATAAATGATTGGATATTACCCATCAGTGAAAATATTCGTTGTAGAAACTCAGTTGAAATATTTACATAACGTGACGGTATTATTATTATATGTACCTACTGCTACTCTAAACATATCACTCGAATCGATTCCTATATGTATAAACTTACGTTTCACGAAGTTTCACGAAGTTTAACGTATAGTTAGTAGAATTGATGAGCTCTGAAGGTAGTGTTGGTGGGATATATGTAAAGGTTTTCTTGAATATAACTGCATTATCCATGATTGAGACTGCCATGTTTAGAAACACTTGTAAATTTAATTTTTAAACAGTATAAAAATGATTTTAAGTAGAGAGAATAACGATTTGACACGAGAGTGATTATACTAGCTGTTACTGATGATTTTGTAAACAATACGCAGCTTTATTTATACTTAAAATATTATGATGAAATAGGTTTAATAGTTTTGTTCATAATATAAAAATCATTAAAAAGTAATCAAATTTTGTAAATTTTCACATTTCGTAATACGATTTTAAGAATTTCGAGTGATGATTAAATTATTAATTCTTACATGATAGTTCAATTGTTTATTTTAAATACTATAGTATATTATTTATTAGCTTTAAACTAATCCAACTAACTAGAAAAATGGTCGATACTGTGTGTAAATCCCCAACATTTAGTCAGTTTTAGTTATATAGCCTCTATAGTTCAGACTGTTCAGAGGTTAGAGCACTAACCAGTACTTTTATTTACTAAATGAAGATCATTAAACAGTAAACCAACTTATTATTAATTAACAATTTAATTTAGTATGTAACCTCAGCTATTTAGGTATAAAGAGGTATAGTAGTTTAGATTATAATTTTCGAAGTGTGCTTAATGTAGAGAATATGGGGGGGGGGCATGATAACTCACAGTATTAGTACTGATGGTAAATTATTATGATTCTCTTCTAAAAGTACCTTTAGTGAAAAATAATTATTTTATCAGCGATTTTTCATATTTTTGTTTATGAAATAGTCTAACAATTTAATAAATTCAGACTATAAATTGATACCACTGTTTAAATTAATATTTAAATTAAAAGTAAATTAATATCTCTTCACTTATAAACAAATTAGTAATTACTATCATTACCTAGACTAAGAGTATTACCTACACTTTATCAATAATTTATACTTTAATTTTGATTTTTAATTGAAGAAAAAAACCGTTCCAAATCATTTGTCATTTGTTAAAACTCTCATAGTATTCTATTTAAAACTTTTTCGATATATATTTTTTCTATTGCGTTTTCATCTAACAAGTTTTTTTTAATTGTTAATGTATTATAGCAACCCATGGGCCATCAGAATATTTTTATCTGGTCTGTTGATAATCGGGCTTTTAGGAATAATTCCAATAATCACCAAAAAATATCAAACCATATTTAGTAATAAACAAACAAATTACTGTCCTTATTATACATGTGTATTTAAATAATTTTCATTTTTGTTATTCTATCGTTACAAATTACTAAAAATTATTTCAGTGGTCGAAAAGTGTATAATTTATATTTTAAACACACAATAAATCATAAAAAAAATCATGCAGCAAGTATGCTATTTATGGACAAAGTTAAAAACTTTAAACGTTATATATTATAACACTTGAAATATATCATGTACTGTTTACTCTTTAAGTTAGACCTGCAAGAAGAAATCCGTGACATTGCAAAATAAAATAAATGTCTACTTCCATACTAGGTAAGCTTAACCTAACACTTTATATTATATAATAAATAGTGTACAAAAGTATATAAACGAACCTTAATATATTACTACCATAGTATTATAGTAGATATATGGTCAATAATACTGACACTATTAATACAAAATAGTCACGTAGTATTAATATCGTACTGGGTTGATTTATTATGATTTTCAGACGAAATTTGTAATTTTAAGTTGTGCTATACCGGCGGTATTATAATCTGTGAATAAATACCCTATTGTGACGTGGATAATAAACCATAAACCATTAATATATAAGTTTTCTTCAGAAATCATACATCAATATTATTATAAATATTATGTCTTTCCTTATAATTCGCATAAAGTTATTATAGATCATGATATTCTTAAAGGACCTGTTCTTGGTTAAGACTAAAATAGAACATTTTTTTTTTCAGTTTCTTTAAAACGATAATATAATATTTTTGTGAAATAATTAACTTTTGTAATTCGTTTATTTTCGCAGGTGCTTGAATAAAATAATACCATGGTAGGGGGTCCCATTAAAAAATAAATAAATAATTAGAAATCTGCATATATTATCTGAATAATCTATAAAAATAAAGTCATAATTTCTTTCAAAATGTAAATTTCATCATATTTTTTAGAACTTAAAACGTTGTTAACGCCTCGATTGATTTATTGTTCTAATTACTATTACCTAGGTACAATTGTGCGTATAAATACAAAACTATAATAAACATGGCATGCGCAGATCGATGATTTCATTAATTCAACAAAAAAGGCGCAATTAAGTCTACGACTATAATATTTTACTATATTATAACTCATATTGACTGTTCATATAGACTAATATTGTTATTTTAAAAAAGCGAATCACGAGGGACCAATAAATATTATTATATAAAAGTTGAAATGGAGTTAAAATGGATACCCAAATTCCTTTAACTACCTACTTACCTAATTAGTATCAATTTTCAAAATATTTTATACATTATGTACCTAATATGAACCATAATATTTCCATTTTATTATTCTCCAATTATAATAGTTTAATACTTGACATTTTTTTTTTTTTTTTTTTTGAATCTACATTATACATTTCCTTAAAATCTCGATATAAATTAAATGTTTTTAAGTGACGTACAATTGTTTTGATTCGTAACAAATATTTATTTGGTTGTAAATTTTATGCATACGAATTTGAACTTTAACCAAATAAACCCTTGCCTGATACAAATAACTAAAATAAAATAAATAAACTGTCTCTACATATGAACCAACCAAATTTAAAAAAAAAAAACTAAGTGAAGATTGATGTTTTATTTTTTATTTATAGCCTATATAGTGATAGTACAGTGTATGTTAATATATATAAATATGTACTTATAGGTGATATTTAATACCTACACAATTTTAAATCTAAAACTAACTACTAGTTAGCTTACTCAAGTAGTGGATGCGTTCAGAATTCAGTATGGTATCCAAATGCACGTGTTGGATCTTGTTTAGTTAAATAAAGATCCATGGCTGTAATAAAAAATTAATAAATATAAAACATAAGAATTATAAAAATGTATTTTATTGGTATTATAAAATTATATAAAATTATATTTATATACATTAATATGCATGTATATTATTTATTTTGTCAATAAAACAAAAAATTGCGCAGAAAATAAATGCTTTAATAAAATATTTTTTGTAATTAAATTAATAAAATTCAACCAAATATTGTGATAAAATATAAAAGATTTATAATAATTTTTGTTTCCATAATTAAATATACATTATATGATAATAATATATTCATACAGTTCTAAGTATGAAATAAATATATAGTTCTAAGTATGAAATAAAGTCACTTAAACTTAAATTTTACTGTTATCTCTCTACAACAGGATTCAAAGTTATTGTGAAATTTCATTCTTAGGTTACTATGGTTAAGTCCATTCTTAACGATAATAAATTATTAATAACTAATAAGACATTAAATAAACATTTTTGAATTATAAGTTATGATTTTATAGAAATATGGAAATATTTATTCAGTGTATAAATAGCACTTCACTTGTTATTTCAGTTTATTTATTATATAAACCAAACAATAACGTTTTTAAGAAAACATTATTGATAACAATTTTCAAGTTTAATAAAACCATAAATGGAATAAATAATGTTTAAATATTATGTGCTTGTACATGTTTCAAATTGTTAGGTATATTGTAATTGAAAAAAAGGTGATAAAACATCAACTTATAATAATATATATAAAAATGGAAGCTCAGTCTGCAAGAGAATAGGAATAGACATTTTATAGCAATAAATTCAAACAAAAACTACAAGGAACAATACATACTCGAACAAAAAAGTTTAACCTTCATCTTTTATAATCGAAAAAAAAAACCTATTCAACGATTAATCATTATATGAACTATCAAGTGGTCGCATTTTTCTCCATCGACGTTAACTCGATACTTGCTAAATACAGGGTGATATTTCCAAACAAGCTTGCGTTTATTTTATCCTTTAATAATGCATATTTTATTCAAATTTTGCTAATAAGAATTTTTTTTACTCTCAAGTGTTAAACTATATTTTCAAATACTTATTCTAAGAATATTGTTGACACAGATTGAAATATAATATCCTGTGGTGATTCAAATAATTTTTTTTCCAATTAATGTAAGCTACACCCATTTTCCTGTAAATTGATAAACCACAAATCATGATTAGAGGAAAGCTAGAAATGTACGGTGTGCATGATTAACGATTCAAACTGTTTGTAACACCACATATTACTGTTTATAATAATTTGCAGTGACGCAAATAGGAAAAAGGTTTAGGGGGGCTCAAGCCCCAACACATTTTTTAAAAATTATAATTTATAAGTACATACTTTTAAAAATGGTATCCGTATTTATTCAATTCTAAAAGTAGTTTAGTATCATACATAGTAAGTACATTTATATATATATATATATATATTACATAACATGAACTATTTATTCAAATTAATAGATATATTTAATGTAATTGTATAATACGCCTCTCGGTTTTTTCAAAAATATTTAATATGTCTTCATTATTGATAGGAATGTCTTTTTCTATATTTATAATACTTAAATTGCTATCCTGATACTTACAAGTACGCGAGACGCAACCATGTTTTTATACGTAGCATAGTAGAAAATTATCTCTCACAGGTCACTGTACTTACAGGGAGAGTAACAGCTACTAGAAACATCTTACAAAAATTTGGAAATACTTTACCATCATATAATGTCAAATGCTCTTTTATTTCCTCTAAACTAGAGTTTTCACCCAGAATGTTTTAACAGACATTTCAGACATCAGTGACTGATTAGAAATTCCAAATAAATCCTGAGCAAATATTAAACATTAGTTAAATGCTGGAAAAATAATAATGTATTTTACATGTACCTTGTAATGATCAATTTAAAATGAAGAACCTTAAAAATTCAATTTTAGTAAATTATCTACTGATGAAGCTACTTGAAGTCTATCTTCGGAAAATCTTATTTTTAAAATATTTATCATTGTATCTAATATACAATAATAAGCTTTTATTTTCCAATACCTTTTTTTTGTTTCTACAATATCTGCAGTGTGATCATCACTAGCACTAGTTACAAACAAACAAAATCTTTGAGCTGAGATGGCTCTTTTCGTAATCTTTCCTTTGATACAGCTATAACCAAATAAATAAATAATTATAAAGTATAAATTAATTCAGTATTTTTATATTTTTTCTTACATTTAAAAGGAATTTCAAGAGAAATAATTTCATGTTTAGTGCTAAATTCAAGCATTTCATTCCAAAATGTATTATAATGTTGTCCAAAATCACGATATTCTTGTAAAGATGTAATTACTCCAGTTATTAAAGATTTAAGAAATAATGTTTAATAACAAAGTAAAAAAATAAAACCGGTAAAAATTACTTATTAAGAATAACATACATATATTATACTATTATTTTTTGAGGGGGCTTTGAGTTTTTTGGGGGGGAGGGAGTCTAAGCCCCCCTATTTGTGCCACTGATAATTTGGTTGATTATATTATTCGAAAGTCGATATATAGGTGACAAGTAAGGTCGAGAAAAATATTTGAAAACATCAATCCATACCAGTGCTGTTTTATATTTTATTTTAACTGAACAAGATTATGACAAAGACAAGACAAACGTCGATTAGAAACAAAACTATGCGTATATATATTACACACAAACTACTGTTCATAAGAACTAATCCTTAAGTTTTCCAGATGACAAGATAGCAATAAATCACTTTTAGAGTTTACTATGTTTTAGTATTAAGCCTTTGCTTATATACTGGAACTACTATGTGATCTAATATAATACAACTAATAATAGATATTTTACAGTATTCGGTCATGAAGAATTACCAACGACTTATTCTTGTATAATTTTAAAATTTTAGAACAAGAAAATTATTTGATTATGAAGTTTGATTATTATTTGTTAAATGATATAAATGTTTTTAATATAATTTCATGATTTACAATTCCAATAATATTGTTATAGGCTAATAACCTCAGGAGTTGAAGCCTTATTTAAATAATAATAAAAAAAAAATTCTAATAATAAATATTTTTAAACACAAAGAACTAAATACATTTTTCAATCAAAAACATTTTTAACCATACTTTTCTTGTAAACAGATCATAGACAGCCTATTAAAATGAGGAGGAACGCTTTAATAAAGAGTAGTAGTTATACATTATTTTATTTTATTACATCAATTTTATTTTTATTGGTTATTGATATTCGTTTATTATATGAAATTTAAAATGGGGGAAGGAGTGTTAAGGTGAAGGTTGCTTTTTGCATCAACGGTTACCATCAAATGTGCACCAGGGATAAAATCATATTTTTTTATTCATTTAATATAATTATAAAATGTTTCAGCACACATAGGGCTATTACGAGTAATTATTTATAAACAATGGATTTAATTATAATACAATAAAACTAATAAAATATGTATTTTTTACACTGATACAGTTGAGTAAATTATAAATCATATTTTTACTACATTGTTTGGTATTGAAAATATAATATATACAATTATTTAATAATAAAAGTTCTCCATCTTTTTCAAGCTATTATGTGGGTAAACTAAAATATTTTTTTTTTTGGAAAAATGAACTGCAAAAAATATAAAAAAGGAAAAAAAGTGAAAACCAGTCTACTGGATATAGTAGGTGTCAAGTCTACCTCCTCATTGAGTAAGTCATTAATATTTATATATTAAATCACTGATATTGATTTTTCTTAGCTGTTATGCACTTCTACATAAATATTTTTATTTGAAAAAAAAAACTATGGAAAAATCAACAATTCATCTATTTAGTAGAAAAGAATTATTAAATGCTTATATAAATAGTTTGTGAAAATTTCAAATATATATCTGTGGTTTTTAAATAATTACAAATTACGATACAGCAGAATAATAAAACCGATTTTGGATAAAAAAAATACTGTATTTTATTTATTCTTTTTTGTTTTTCTCTTTGATTATTTAGAAAAGTACTGAGAATTTTTGATCTTGACCCCTCTTAAAATTACCAACTAGATCCGATTTTCATAAAACTCCCCTCAAATTTCAATAGCGGAGCATTTATTTTTTATATCATAAATCGTGTATACATATTATGCACTTCAAAAAAAAAAAAAAAAAAAAAAAAAAAAAAAACACTAAAATAAACACATTCATCGCTTAGCTCAAAATCTAAAACAAAACTTTTATATGGTAAATTGGAGTCGTGTGTCAAATAGTTTTGGCTTTTAAATGTACCTACTCAAAAACAACATTCTAGGAGTAGTATTAAACTAATTAAAATATAAAACATATTTCTAATTTATGAGCCTACCAACTACCTACGAGTGTAACATAATAGTCACTTTACGTTTCCTTTCACTTGTACTTTCGAGGCTACAACTGCTTTGTATAACCCGGGTCTGCAAACAGGTCATTAGTCTTAAAATGTCAGATGAATTGAACCACAAAACGTAATATTTTATAAAATGTTATACACTATTTAGTGAAAATACAGATATTTCACATAATATAAGGGTCAATTTTCGAAATTAATTCAATTATACCAATCTCGAAATTGTTGAAAGTGTCTACGGTAATGTTAATGACGAGACGTAGAATCGATATTAATGACGTACAAATTAATATATATCGGTGCTTATTTAATTGGATATACTGTTTGTAATATATCGTATACTATGTAGTAAGTTTACCATTTGATGGTCAAGTTGAATACCGCTATACCCGTGACAATATCATACAGTCGTTACTCATCGGGAGGTTTTTACATCGATTCTACGCCGCGCCGTTTAAATATAAATTCTGTCAGCCATCAATTTCAATGGAAATTTGTATAGATATCTACCTATTTTAACGTTAATTCTGCATGCTATTGATTCCATAAATAGCATAGTATGGCTTAAAAAAACAATAAACTCATAACTCAAATTAGTTACTGAAGGAGGTTATTTTTATACAACAATAATAAATATATTCGTCATTTTTAAAAATATTTCTTTTTGCGACAGTTTAATTTAAGAATGAATTGACATTTTTTTTTGTTTATAAATTCATAAGCAATTCATTTTGTACTTATATATTTTTTCATTTTATTTATTTTTATTACTGGTTTTGAGTTATCTTAAACGAATTAGTTTGTATTTACAAACGATGTACCTACGCAATGTTTTGTAAGCGATAGCCAACGTCTCAGTTATTATATTAGATTATCTAATTGTTTGCTCTATTGTCTTCGGACATATGTGTTTTTTAAACATCGGTACACTGACATGATACATTTTGCATATAATAAAGTATGCAGAAAATAATAGATATACTGTGATAAAATTAGAAAAAAATTAAGAAAACATCGTCAAACAATCGCCATACACTGCTTTAGGTGTTAATTTTTAATTGATTGTAGTTATCAAGTAAAGTTATGTATAAAAAAAATGAATCTAATATTAACTACAATATACGTAATTTTAAATTTGATTTCCTTTGATAAACATTTTCACGATCAAACGAAATATCTGTAATTAGATCAAAAAAGACTATAATCAAGAATTATTTTTTTTTTCGAAAAAAAAAAAAATTTCCTCCTAGAAATTTTGTTCGGACAACTGGACGTTATGATCACAACAATCCTATTTTAAGTAAGACGCATTATAGGGTTGATTTGATTTTCCAGTATGGGAAAAAAAACATTCACCTACATCATTCTTGCACATTATTGTTAAAAAAGGTTATTGGTCTATGTTAGTTTTCATGAAAAAAAAATTCCTTAGCACAGTCGCGCAATCAATAACTATAAATACGTAAAAATAAATATTACGTTAGCTTATTGGCAAACAGGCGAGCATTTAAGTTTACTTTACAAGTCTAAAATAAATGGTCGTAGGAAATGGTCATAAACGGATCCTGTAGGTGTAGAAATAGCTAATATATCTGAATGTTAGCAGCAATTAGTATTTTGACTAAAGATTAAAGGGTAACATTTCGTTTTATATTTATTTACTGTACTTAAAAATACTTCATTCTTGTTGCTTGGTATACCTATATAACAGTATTGTTGTCACATTTACTATAAAATTACAAGTACCATAATGGGAGGAAAAACAGTCGATTAATAATACAGTGTTTGTTGTTTTCTAAAATCTATAAACCGTGTTCTCAGATAAAACTAAATAAATTATATCTTAAATTAAATCAGGAAATCATCCTTCCCGATGAAAAATCTGCGTCAAAAATTATACGTCATCACAAATATAATAAAAATGCTTACGTTTTAAAATGATACTAGACTCTTGAAATAAGTAGAAATCGAGTAAAAAAACGCTGGATTTATTTACGTGGTAATTAAAAATACATCATAGGTATATGCGTATCACAATTTTAATAGGAGAATAAAAAAGTTGTATGTATTTATATACATGCATTAAATTTAAAACCTTAAACAATAGTGGTGTTTAAAAACTAATCAGTAATTATTTTACATGAATTAATTCATAAAACACATTGTGTATTTTTTTTTTTTAGAAACCATGTACGTAGAAATATGTGCGTTATATTACTAAATCATATTATATTTTTATTTTAACAAGATTTGCTAATATGCTTCAACCTAAAAAAAAAAATACTCAGGTAACTCGTTTCTGCTGTATTTTAGGTTTATAGTGCACCTGTGCACTTCGTTATTGTTGTAATATACAACTAATGACCACTATAATAAAGGTGCGTTCAATTTTAATTCAATGTTATTATTTCATTGAATAAGAAAACGATTTAGAGTGGATGAATCAGTATCTATTTCAAATGATAATAATATTATGTTGTTAATAATTTTTTTCTTGATTGCTTTTAGGTTGAACTAGTTTTATCAAAAACATTGCGAATTCATTTACATGCAATTTTTTTTTAGAAAAAAAAAACTAAAACTGAATAATAGAAAATCATATTTAACGTTATAAAAAAATATAATATATAAATATGCTTGTATGCTTTACATGGTTTTGAATTACTGTAATAATAACTTATGAAGAACAATAATTTACCGGAAATAAATCTGTTAAAAGTACAAAAATGAACAAATGTCACAAATAGGTGGCAAAAAAAATCGAAATCTAGTTCATTTTTATATTATTTGAAATTTTATTGATGAAAAGATGACAGACACAAACTCGATGTTGTAAAACCAATATATTTTCATTCGCCCAGAATTTAAAAAAATATATGGAAAATCACATTTTTATACACGGTAAAATAATATTCTGATGATTAGTACTAAAAAAAGTGATAATATTTCTGATGCCCGAACATAATCATCAACTCCAAAACTATAACGGCTTATTAATTATTATGTAATACTAACAACAAAACGCTGCACACTTTTTTAAAACAAAAATTTTATACGGACTTGTAAAATCATTTATAAACTGAAACAGTTAATATATTTATATTTATTTTTTTTTATTGATCAAAATACATCGACAACTAGGCCATTAGTAAAAGAAAATTTTTTTTTTGGTTACATTTTTAGTATTTACCTAAGTATTTAAATTTTCTACCTTAAATTAAATTGTATAATTCTGTTTTTTTTTTAAGAAGTTAATATATTTAAAAACAAATATTCCAGTAAATAATTATTATACAATATATTATGGTCAGAAAAATTTTGGTCCAATTTATAAAGTTCAGGTAATGTTAATGATGGCTTATAATGACATAACTAAAAACTACTTTAAGAGTACATTCATATAAAGTTATCGATGAAAAGTGAAAGAATAATTAAGCATCTCAGTTACAATTAAACACTTAAAGCATGATTAAAAATGCGTGTTATTTCACATATAAATTGTACGGTAAAACGAATCTTTCGTAAAAATAAAAAAAGGTATGAATGGACGAATATCTTTTTATGTACTGTATAATATAGTCTCTTTGTATTTAATAATACATTTTAACATAACAACAAATTATAATAAACACCATATTATATAAATATTGTAGCATTTGATTAAAATCGAAGATAAAAATGGAATTTCTTATCAAATCGTTAGTTCATTATTAATTGTTATATTTATTTTTTCGGCAACAATTTTAAACGAAAGCATCATTAAATTTTTTTGAAACGTTATCAAATAACACGGATCGAATATTTGTGATAAAATAAAAATTGCTTTAGCTGGAGATAATAATGTCATCAGAAAAAATAAAAAAAATATTAATTTTCTAACAAATATTTTATGTGGTTTTATTAATAATTATTTATTCATCTCAAATAAGTGGAAATCTCAAATTTTACCTTATAAAAGTATTTTATTAGAACTAAAAACAAAAAGATAAAATGTTATAGTTTTGGTAAAAAAAAGAAAATAAAAAAAGCTAATAATAATTTGCTAGTTGCTAGTCAAAAAAAAAAATAAAATTAGAAAGATAAGTAAAAGTTAAATTTGAATGATTATAGTTATAACTTCAATTTCAAAATAATATGAAAACATTTGAAAATGCGAAAATTTCTGATTTTAGTTTGATTGTTTTTAATACCGTAAGCGTATAATTTTAATTTAATTTAATTCTATTTTGTTTTTGAAAATTCAACCTATTTAATTCCTAGTGTTTGTTAAAAACTTTTAAATATTATGAGTTCGAATTCTACTAATAGTTTCTAGTAATAGTCGACATTTTTATATCAAATATTTTTAATAGATAAATATTATTTGGGAAAAAATTAGATCATATGAACTGTTAAAAAATGTATTTTATATTAAATAAATAAATAAATAAAATATTTATATCTCAATAGAATTTAATAAATCTCCTTATGTATATTTAAACAAGCTCTGGTTCGTAATCGTGCTCGTATAAAATGTGTGATATTAAAGCAGGTATTAAAATAATTACAAGTGTCTAACTGTTTGCAAGGCATTAGACCATTTTTTTGGTCTTTATGAATAACTGCACTCTAAGAAATTTGATCAATATGAATGTTGTATATTACGATTATAACCACGCATTGTATTGTATATTATTATTATTATCGAATACTCCATAAGGACTAGCATATCATTTTTTTAAATATTGTTTGAATTTTCGCGATCATTCTAAATAATTATGATAATAATATTATTGTTACACTCATGTTTAAAATTTGATTTTGTATTTTAAATGATCACAGCTGATAGCGACTATATAAACATGTTGAGTCGTGCGTTAAGATAAGATGTTTGTTTCTAACTTTTAAACATATTTTTACAATCTGTTAAGAACAAAGTTGAAAATCTTTTCAGACATTTATAATGTATGGATACGAATAATATATTATTTTTCATAATGATGAGTGACACGTGAATGTCAAAAAAGCTATGAAAGCTTCACGGATAATACGTTGGTACATATATCTATGTGTTCTTTTTCGGAAGTTCGTTTGTTGGAACAGATCGAGTTTAGCTCATTTGGGCCATCGGGAATAATATTTAAAACGATGGTGACAGTAGAATTATTGTCATACAATAAGCGCAACCGAACTTGGTAGTGTATCTTGAGCACTTCCGGGGGAGGGGGCATGGGGGTGTTTTGTTATTTTTAACACGGTTCTTGATATGCTAAACTCGCAATTTACATCTACATGAACTATTTATGTATTGAATTATTCTAACCATTAAGGTAGTGCAATGAAATTTAAACCGAATTTGAGTTTATTTCGTGTTTTATGTAGTATTTCGTTGTCGTTATTACAATAATAACAACTATACACAAGTATATTTTCATTAAAATATTATTCAATAACGAGTTGTGGCTATTTTCGATATAGATTTAAATCGTGAAGGGACAAATGGGTTGCACTTTTGGTTCGTGACATTGAACTAATACAACAACACCAACGTGATATATGAATTATGACATTAATTAAATTATAAACATAAACAAATTAACATTCAAACAATGTGGTACCTATTTTACAATACATTTTTAAAACATTGTCATTAGCAACTATATCATATTATTATGCCACATCGTATTCGATTGTTGCGATGATATTTAACTGTATTGTATAATGTGCAATGAGTCACGGAATTAATTTAAATAATTCGTTGAACATTTTTGTATTTAACTTTTCAGCCAAAATGGATCATAGCTAGCTAATATGTGCGTACGCAAATACCACACCTAATACTACAATTACATATGTTTATTATTGATAAATCAGTAAATAATGAATAATATTATTTCTCAATTTCTCAATTTCTCATTTAATATTAATTCATGTCCTCATTAGTCGGGATATCAACTTCCAAGTTAAAAAACACAATATTAAATCATCATTTAATTAATTAAAAATCTACAACGTAATGAAACTAGCTTATGATTAGAAGATAATTGAAAATATTGTTATCGGACATAATCACTACATTATAAATAAATAAATAATAATCAAGCTAATCAAAATTCATCCATAAAGTTTTTATGCAAATTACCTACTATTAAATATCAAACATAATATTATAATTTAGATTTTAATTAATAACTTGTTGAATTAAAACTAAAATATACATTCAAATTTTTATAGATGATCATTTAAATTAATATAAAATAATACCATAATAGATAGTAATTAATAATATATAATATAATATTATTATTACGTTATCATTAGAGTATATATTTAGAATATAATATTAAAAATATTGGTGACACGGGTGTAGCTATATTGCATACACAGAGCGCCGTGTTAAGATATATTACAGTAATATAAATATTATAATTATTATTAGTATGAAAAAAAAACGTTCACGTACATATTATAAAAAAATCCATCGTTACACATCGAACTTTTAATAAAAATAAATTGTTTTATATTTTAAATCGATTTTAGAAAAAAAGGTTTTCGACACGACTCCCGTTATTATATATTTGTACTTATTCTAAAATATTTACTTAATATTTAACTAAACTATTCATAGACTCTATTCGAATATCATGATTTGCATGTAAAATACAAATCAAAATAAACATTTTACGAAAACTATTTTTACGATTTTGTGATTAACAGAAAGTTGTATCAATTAGTGACTTCTTTCAACGAAAGTCTCATGAAGTCATGACCAAGTATTTGCAACATATTATTTTGTAACGTCATATTATTATTGTATCTAGCTATTGATATAAATTGTTTATTTCTTGTGAAAATAAATATATTTTACAATGAGTACTTATGTCACAATTATACGTGTTTATATACCTAAGTAAATTATTCCACATAATTACAGTAACATTTATTTACCTAAAAATATATTTATTGGTATTTATATAGCTTATGAATCGCAACAAATATTATTATTTAAAAAAAAACAAGCTGTTTGAAGAATACAATTACATTATTTGCCTATTTCAAAAAAATATCTGTCAAAAATTAAAACAAAAATAATTTATTTAAATTAAATCAATTTCAAATGTGATAAACAGAAAAAATTGTTCAGATAAATACACGTTTCACATATTTTGTCAGAGCCACTCTTTCGTCTCTATCATTTTTTTAATCTTAATTTTTCATCTAATAACAATTTGATTGTTAATAGTTTTTTGGGCCCCATAATAAAGCATGTACTTGGATTATAAATTTGGCATAAATGATACTTAAGACATCTAAATTGTTGATAATTCAAAGAAAATCAAGATGGATCTTGAAATTACACCAAACTTACAGTGATCCTCTATAGTGAGAGACAAAGATTGAACTCTCGTCAGAAAAAAAACTTTTCAAATTATTTTATAAGTTTTTAACAACCCTCGAACCATAATATTATTCACTGTGAGAGTTTTATATATGCCTATGAATATAAAAATTTGCAATTTTAATTACGTAAAAACCTAAATATAATATAAAACTCGTGTGCTTTAGCAATATAATTAAAATGCATATTTATGATCCAACAAAAAACACAAAACCCCGTTTCATAAATATAAATATACAACTGCATTGTTATCATTATAACTTTTTGCAACATATTTTGGGTGTCAGCATTACATTTTGGAACAGGAATTGTGCTTCAATTAAAACATTGAGAATACTTTCTAGTTGTACTTTTTTTTTGTGTGGTAGGTACATATTTTGATCTTAAGTGTTTAAAAATGGTAAGTTTTTTTCTTAATAATTAGGAACAACTTACACAATACATCTGAAAAATGGTAAATTTATGAACCAATCTTATCTTTTTTAGTGTAATTAAAATTATATACTAAAATATAATACGAGTTTTAAATTTTCAAACAGATAAACTATTTAGAGACAGAGTAAAATGTATGATTATTTTATATTTCAAATATTATAAATCTTGATAAAGTTGTTGTTTCTTTGTCAAAAAGCTCTTACTACTATAATTATGAATATTTTTTTTGTTATCTATAATTTAAAAAAAAAAAAACCCTTAATGTAAAACCAACTATGTGTTCATTTTCGTTACCGAAGGTTAATTTTAGTAAATTAAAATATGGCAGATGTATACATTTAGTCGACTGTCAAATGCTATGCTGGCTAAATCTCAAATTTTGTAAAGAATTGTGGTTTTACAAATAAAGTGTTTCCATGCCTACGAATCTTCGTGATCATTACATATTCGGATGTACAATTAAAGGGCCTGCTGTTAAAAACTTTTTTCCTTCTAATTCTGATCATATTTGATTTTAATATTTTTACGTAGTGTTTGTACCAAAACAAAAAAATTAAAAAATGTATTATTACGTATACCTACATTAATCTATGGATGTCAATTATACAAGGTACATAAGAATAATTTTGTTATGTGTCATTAAAAAAAAGCGAATTTTCAATTTAGGGTTCATCACATTTTATAACGTTTTTATAATGAAAATCAGTGATATGGACCAATTTTATAATATGATCGACATCTAATCTTATTAAAAATGATTTTAAATATAAGTTATACATCAAACTAATAAGTAATTAAAAATTTAAGACCAGTCTTCTTACTATCTTTTGATTAGAATTCTATAAATTAAGTGGTTAACTTTATTAATGGTCACTAAAACATTCTCTTATAGTTTAGCATATTTAAATACATAACTACAAAGAAGTTTAAGAATACCAAAATGATAAATTATGTCTCATGTAAACGTTTAATTACGTTTAATAACGGCTGTTATAATTCATCAAATAAATATAAAAAATTTTCGTTGTTTACAGAAATTATTTCTCGATATATAAGACCATAATTTACAATGTTTTAATAAATTTAATCGCATTATTGAAAGATGAAACTAAAAATAAACTTATAGGTACACTTAGAGAGATCTGCTTGTCCATACTATCTTGGAAAGGCTGGTCGTAGATATAATCAACAACCTTCGAATAGGCCACTCTCAGACACCTCATGGTCAAGAAACATCTATGCCCATCTTGCGGTACACTCATCGATTCATCACAGTCAGACACATACCTACTTTTCAAATTCTGACAATATACGTAGCCAATTAAAACACAAATTATTGACCTACTTCTAGTAACTCCACTATATATTCTAGCCACAACTAATTAGTCAAAATACATTCCTGTATATTATATATCAGTTAATAAATAAAATGTCATGATCTCCATTAACTAATTCAATATAATCTTAAAATATAATAGAAATATTATAATTAGATTTGCACGAAAATCTCGTCACGTTTATGTCAATAACGTATGTATATTAGAAGTGTTAGATTTCTGATGATGTTGATCGTGTGTAATACGAAGCTTATACTTATTTACAATAGCATGGTTTTTTTTTAACTATGTCTACCTGCACATATACAAGACACAACTCTTTTAATTGGCATGTAAATCAAGTAACTCTAATTTTAACGTTGAATTATAGTATATTATGATATATTTACAAACGTCTTAAAAAATGTCCAATTTTATAGTAAATATTACAATATACAACATTTACAGTATCCACTATTATATTGACGAAACTACATGAAAATTGTGCTGTTTTTTATCCCGTCATTGTTAATAATATTTAGCTTATACAGTTTTATTGAATTCTGTCTAATTTTATGGTACTGTATTTAATTTTCATATAGACATAAGAACATTAATTATTATCTCAGTAACAACCTATAAAATAATATTACATTGGTGCCTCATAATTTACCTACAACTATATCGTAATAAGAATTTATAGACATTGATAACAAATCAAATTCATACTACCTAAAAAATATTTTTCAATTCGAGTAAAATGAATCGTAAATTTAACTGTTAATGCACATTATAGTACCGTCCAAATACAAAACAAAATATTATCGTTCATTGTTATGTTAAGGTCGGTCAGAATAATAATTACAAATTTGAATAGTACCTCTTCGAAATTAAAATCTAACGTAAAATGATTTGACACTCGTAATCCTAACAACGCATTACATGTCGAAGTGAATAATCCGTTTGTATATGCGCGAAATGCAAATACCATACGTACGTAGCCAATCAACCTTTATAATGTAAAAATTGTATATACGAATTTCACAGAATTGCTTTAGGTTGCGATATTATATGGTACAAATACCTCATATATTCATTACCTACTCGTAATATAATAACGTAACCGGGTTCGAGTTCTAGAATTTTGTACTCGATAGTGGGTAATATCCCGAACGTGGGTTACAAGTTAAACGTAAACACTGAATAATATAATAACCAACACGCGATATTACTATGCTTGTCGTTCACCATATGTGAGAGCGTGTATGTAATTTGAAACAAATGATTTCGTGTAATTCATGCAGACTATCAATAGGTACTTATAGATACAATACCTATTATATACGAGTCTTACGTATTTAGTTCATAAATAATAATATCGTCATAGTGTTTTTCATTCAACTGACGGGTAATAATAGTTCCTATTAAATAAAAAATACAAACGACTGAGAATTATTCAATACGCAAGTATAACACATTCATAGAAAATCATTTTTTTCTGATTTAGCCCATAAGTACCTATATCATAATATTTTAAGCAGCATAATTCTATAGATAATTTTCCTTTACAAGAAAAATTGACGAATCAATGAATCATATATGTTTTTGGAAATAATGAAGTGATAAAATCTACAGTAGCATTTTTTGCCACATTCTGTTAGGAATATATTTTATTTGTTTTGTTTTATTATTGCTTATTTGCATTTCAATAGCAATTCGATTACAAAAAAAAAAAAAAAAAAAAAAAATGTTACCTAGCCAAAAATATATCTGTGTTAAAAATAGCATACCGATGGATATTTTTCCTCTGTAAGGAGAATTGAGGAATCATATATATATATTTATAGACAGAAAAAAAGTTGTTTTTTCTTGATCTCAAGAACCAAGTATGGCCATTAGTTATAATAATTAAAATTATATTACAGATGTATTTATATGGATGATACATTTGAGTTACAATAATTACAGTATTAACATATTTACATATGTAATAAAAAAGTTTTATCCAGTCAAAAAATATATTGTTCAAAGTATGTAATATGATATTTTTTTTTAATTTTCTCTAAAATAAAGTTTACTATAATACGCAGTTTAATTTTTATATTTTAAAGTAATTTTTATTTAAAATTTAAAATGTTTAGTTGTTTTTTAGACTTGTGTTGTTGAGTTGTGCTATATTATAATTTATTAACTCTACATTGCTCTATACTCACTGTAGTTTGAACAGTATAGAGCATTATTAAACTGATACTTTTTGGTGGAAACGAGACACGCTGACATGACGACCGGAAATTAGAATAAACACAAACGTGTGGCATTTGCACAAGTTTTCTAATCTTTTACGCATGTCAAAAAACTATATAAAAAAATGGATAAAACCCTTTGTTTTTTATCACCTTTAATGAATTATCGATACGTCAGTTTGATTTAACAGCTTTTTAATCGCATAATATGCTGATGGGAACTTTTAGCTTAATAGGTATGATGTTTTCTCAAGACCACCTAATGCAATTTGTAGTTCATCAATTTCATAAATCCCCAGAGACAAAATGAGCCAAAGAATTAGCTTATACAATCTTACCGATGTATTAATAATCTTGTTAGGAGCACTACTTATTCAGCGAATTCATAAATTTTATGAAATAAGATATTTTCAAACAATACAGTTAATAGCCTTTGAAATTTGCGACCAGAATTAAAAATATTAAGCGTGAGCAATGCTAGATCTTAGATTAGGTTTGGGTAAATCTAGTAAGCAAATACATTGAGTACACAACATACACATTTTTTTATGAAATCAAAATATAAATTTAGAACATAGTCACGATTTAAATGTATGAAATATATTATTATTCTATCCCCTATAAGCAATGCCAGCTGTATTTGAGATAAAGATTTAAATAAAACGACTAGCAAATATTTGAAACAAATTTTAAGATGCAAAATAAGAATAAAAATAAGAATAAAAATAAATGAAAACAAATCATCACATATTTTAAGCTTCGACCAAATAACAGCCCCTCAGTTACTTTCAATAACAAAACCTGCCCTAGAGAAAGTTCAGTAAAATATCTAGGTATTCCACTTGACCAAAGATTAACATGGGCCACTCACATCAAAACCAAAAGAAAATTAGTGAAACTAAAACTACATAAATTTTGTCAACTTCTCCGTTAAAAAATATTACTTAGTGAAAAAAATCTTGTATACAAACAATTAATTCGTCCTGCGTTGACATACGGTATTCAAATCTGGGGCTCAACCAAAAATCAAACCTAAATCTTCTCCAATCCTTTCTGTCGATTAGTCTCCGTTTTCTGACAAATGTACCTTAGTATGTTAGTAATCATACAATCCATAAATACCTGAACATTCCAACTATTCACACCCTCGCTTCAACACACTATAAACAATTTCATTCTTAAACAAATAATCATCCAAACCCACTAATTTCAAACCTCTCCTCTAAGGCACTCCCGGATAACCCTCCCTGTCAACTAATACGAAATTGGCCTCGTGATTTACTTCGCTAAAAAAAAAAAAAAAAAAAATAATCAGTTTGAAGTAGTGTCAATGGATGCACCCTTCACTCAAGCCTCCGAACCTTGTAAAAAATCTCAAATTTACTTATTGTTTAATTATATTACAGATTTTAAATACATTTATTTATAAAATAAAAAAAAAGATGCAAAAATAAATAGAAAATATATATTATTACAAATATGTGATAATCAATACAAAACAAATTATATATTATGTAAACCCAATGGCCTATGCTGCCGAGGGTTCATTAAATAAAAAAAAAAATTACATATTCTATAAACTGAAAAAAATATATTCATAATATACAGTTAATAAGACAGTGTAGATATTAGTTGTAATAATTTTAGATACATAAAACTAACCGTATAGTACGCATGTATTAACTTAACCAAACTTAACCAAACTTAACCAAACTTAATAAATTAACTTAATTAAAATAGAATTAAAATTATGGGACTTAAGCAATCCAGAATTTTTTTACCAAATGATATGTTTTTATAAGTTACAGTGACATATAAATGCCCTTAACATTTTTTACAGCACCAGTACTACTTTTTAGACTTCTTGAAATGATACAATTTCTAAAACCGGTTTCAATAAATCTTAGTGCCCAAAAATTAAAAATACATAAAATAGATTATATTTTGAGCAGTTAAATTTGTAGTTTTTGAAAATTTAATTATTACATAAATAACGTAGAATGCATAATGCCAATTTGAACCCCAATTTTCTATTTTAGATTATGAACGAAGTGATAAATGTATTGATTTTACAATGATGTGTGTTTTTTTTGTTTTTTTTTTTGTGTCCTGTGTATAGCATAACTAGTCGAAATAATGCTTCAATTTCAAACTTTGGGGGTGGTTTCCAATGTAAAAGTGAATATCTTTGGTGCATTATAGAGGTCAAAAGTAAACATTTTCCAACAGTTTTCAAAAAAACGATAGAAAACGGGAATTTTTACGCAAAACCAATTTTCGACCAAATTGATTTTTTTATATGGTTGTAATTCAAAAACTAATCACTGTAAATACTTGAAATTTTCACCAAATGTTTATGTTAGTGTTATATATATACAGTTTAATTTTCACAAATTTTTGACATTTTTTGAGATATTTATAGACAACTGAAATTTTCAATTTTTCTGAAGGTCGATAAAATTTTTTTGGCCCAATCAAAATACTTGACAATTTAATACAAAGTTTCTCATAAGTTATTCTTATAGTGAGTAAAAAATTATAAGAATACATAGTCACACATTTTTTTTATAAGCATTTAAATTTCAAATTTTGACTAAATACATAAAAATTACGGTAATGTTCAAATTATCTTAGATAGAAATTCATAAAAGTTTTTCTTTTTAAATCTAAGATTTGAAAATTAAATACAAAGCTCCTAACACATTATAACAATAGCAGTTAAAAAATATTAAAAATATATAGCCACAATTTTTTTTTACAAGCATTCAAATTTTAATTTTGACAACATACGTAAAAATCACAAAAGTTCGTAAATTATTTTATCCTAGAAATTCATAAAAAATTTTCCTTTTATATCTAAAATTTGAAAATTTAATATAAGGCTCCTAAAATATTTTTACAATAGCAGTTGAAAAATAAAATAAATTAATACTCACAATTTTTTTTTATAAGTATTCTAAATTTTAATTTTGACAACATACGTAAAAAATCACGAAAATTTGCAGATTATTTTTAAGCTAGAAATTCATAAAAAATTTTCTTTTTAAATCTAAGATTTGAAAATTTTTAATAATCTATAATATATCCTAGACAGATAAACCGTCTCCGTTCAGAATCGTTTTTCGTATACAATGATACCTATCATTGCATTCAAATTTAACCTGCCCTAGTCAGAGGTCCACCCCACCCCCTAATGTACAGCAGAGCGGCATCCACTTACCCGCTTTTTTAGTTTATAGTTAAATATATTTCACTATTATTGTATCTTATAATTATTACTCGTATATTAATATACACTTTGCTATATCACACTTAAACATTTTCATGTATCCTTCTCTATAACTCATGTATGTATATGTTTTTTCTCTCTTTCTCTGTTTCTTTGTAAACTATTATACCTGTCTCTGTTTATACAAAAAGGTCCTGCCCGTATATTCTAACAAATAAAAATAAAACAAAATAAATTGCACAATACAATTTAAAAATAAAGGTTTTTGAAATCCTTGATTTGAATTAGTGATTGAAACACAAATAAACACAATTTTTCACAACAAACTTATCATGGAGATTAGATACTAAGAAATTACGCACGGTATAAGGCCAGGGGCATAAAAAAATCTAGAATAATAATTTATAGTTTTGTACAATATATTATTGAATACAAACCAAAACTTATTATTTGATAATAGAAATAAAATAACGTTAAAAAGTAAAAATATCAAACATACTCGATTGTACTCAACATTAAAATCAGATTTTAGACGAATAATTTGTCGTTCGAAATATTAGGTATATAATATATTAATATTATATTATAATAGATCATGAGGAGAAATTTTATGTTGGACTCAAGAAAGAACATTAACTTAATATTGCAGAATGCAGTTGTTCAAGTTCCAATTTCCAATGTTACCAGAAATGAATAACAAATTACTACCGTGGCATATAAAACCTGGGCAACGCTTAAATCCATTTTGACATTTTCGAAAAGTGACTTAAGATTTCTATCGCATAATGCCTAGGTATGATATATAAGATAATCCACAATAAAAATTTTGCATATTTATTTTTACTTTATTAGACTTCATTATGTTTCAGATGCATATAACAATATATTTGTAATATGTATATTAAAAAAAATCCCTAGTCTGTATTTATATAAACAATAAATATAAAATTATTTTTAATTTTTATTGTAATGCGATAAAAAGTGTTAATTTCATGAAAGTTAATACGCGAAAATTTTTACCGTTAATTATGTATTATATGACTCAACAAGAAGTATTTTTATTAGTGGTGAGTTTCAAAGTGAGCAATTAAATTTTAAATATCTAAATTTGAATTTAAATTCTACAATACATATTAAGTTTTGCGATCATGTATTAAAATACAATAGAAATCATAATATATTATCAGGTAAAATATGTGTTATTCAGATAGCAACAAAAATATGTATACCACGAGATACGTTGTACAACGCTGTAAGATATTGCAAATAGTCTATTATATTGTTATTAAAAATATCGAAACTGATGATAAATCGTCGGATCCGTAAGGTGTTTAAGATGTCTAGACCGTAGTCGTCGGTAGTTTTTCTTTATTTTCGTACGGTGAAACTGCGTGGAGAAAATAAAAAATGACCGTTTTGCAAAAGTTAAATCATAAAAAATATAAACAACATAAGACTTGCGTAGCCATCTTTCCCCCCTGAATAGCATCTTCTATTGTATGGTCATCACAGTGAACAAACCAAATTTTTAAAACTAGTTCTTTTACGATTTGTCAGCGACAATACACCGCATTCATTGTAATTTAATAAACATATAATAGTTACGCGTTAATCGGTTCCATTGAAACGAAGCACATGGTAATTCTCTCGTCGATCACTTCTTTTATTTTGCCAATGTTTGTTACCAAACTCCTCCGAAACGGCTGGACCGATTTCCATGAAATTTGTTGTGTATATTAAGTAGGTCTCAGAGAGTGATGTAAACTATTTTTCACACCCCTATTTTTATTTTAAAGGGTGGCTCATACAAGGATTTTTTTTAACCTACGACAATTTTTTTTTTTTATAGAGTTGCTGTTGGTTACCAAACATATTAAATTATTATTATTATTATTATTATTATTTTTTTTTATATATTTAATCGCTGTTTCATATATTTAATCAATGGCCACACTGACCGATCAGCCGCCGTTCTCGCCGCTGTTGTCTGACGTATTTCCATAGATAAACATAAATTAATTAATTTAGTTTAATATGAACTTTAATTGTATCGATTTGTGTATTTTGTACAATGCCAGAAAGACGCAAGGGGTCTGATTTGGCCCGTCGAACGACCAAAAGTACAAGCATGCGAGATAGAAGAACACAAAGAAGAGATGTACAAATCCAACCGAACAATAAAAATGTACGTGTGAACATGGTGCGATTACGTGAGGCACAAGCTGAACAAAATCAAATAAGACGATTAGAAGCGCGTCAATTCGTAGTTGACACACGCAGAGCAAATGACCAACAAGTACATAGAGCATTTACATCCAATTCATTCCTTCGTCTAGCATTCGAGTATGGGCCCGATATTGAATATTACGCTCATTCGAAAGTAGAGATTGGTGCTATGGACAAGGAATGTCCGCATTGTAATGCGCTGAAGTTCAAAAATGAACCAGTCGGTATGTGTTGCGCGTCAGGAAAAGTGCAACTACCGGAAATTGAAACACCACCTAAACCATCGAACGGTTTAGTTATCGGTACGGATCCAGATTCTAACCTGTTCCTGAAGTCAATTCGAACATTCAATTCATGTTTCCAAATGGCATCGTTCGGAGCAACAGAAATAGTTAAAAAATAATGCTGCAAATGGTCAACAATTTAATTCAACATTCAAAATCAAAGGCCAAGTTGCACAGTCCTCCATTCATCTCACAGTCATATACTAGTATACGACATTCCCACACACTTACAATAAAAAAAAAACACACATCATTGTAAAATCAATATATTCATAACTTCGTTCAGAATCTAAAATAGTTTAAAATGTATATCATTTATAAAAATATTTTTGTTTATGTTATCAATAAAGAACTTTGTAATTTATTCATTCATTGCAGACTGTGTTCTATCCTTAATCCCGAGGGTTATTAATTATTATTAGTGACATTATATGAATATTAATTTGACATTCTCAATAGTTTACTATACGCTATGATCTCCAAAACCACTAATAAACTATACAAATAAAAAAAAATAAATATTTTCTCATAGGTACAAAATAACTAATAAGTAATAACACTATACACGGCCTACGAAAATGCCAAAAAACAAACTAATACGCGGGCAACGCCGTGTCAGGACAGTTAGTATTATATACGATTTTTTTTCATCGCCATTATGAAAACTAAAAAAACTTCGAGATCACTATTAGCAAATACAGACTTGAGCTGGCTATTGGCCAGCTGGTTACTTCCATAATAACCAATTACGTTCATCTCCAGAAAACATAACTAAAACACCGACTACTTATTGAAACGTTGTAGATAACAAATAAAATAGTACATCGAAATACCGTCAGTATATTAAACAGCAGACAAAAAATAATTTCAATTACCTAAATTTTCATTTTAAGCTGACTCTATCGGTATATTTATGTTTTAAATTAATTTTATATGGTTAAAATTAAGACGTGAACTTGTGACGTGAAGTATTGATGACTTACACGTCACTTGTTATAATTTAATTAGACGTGAATATATATCAATTTAAAATGTTTCCAAGTAAGCAAAGAGACATAATTTGGAGTGAATATCTCATGCATCTTGAGTATTATTTCTAATTCGATTGCATACAGCCTGGGAATGGTCCGTGGATAAAATAATATAATTGACAGAGTAGCAAACGCTTTCCCTTGCTAGCCGATAATGACGCTTTTGCATACATTGCATATTATGTTTACTTTATTTTTTGAAAAGAAGCATACTGTACTATACTAATTATTGTACTAGGCACAGTTTTTATAATAGTTAGTGAACAATATGATGATGACCACATATTATTTGTAGAGATGTATGTATTATAATGAAATGCTAGGAATAGATTCACTTTTGAATTTTCATCTATTAAGTTATTAATTTTCCGTTAACAGTTGTTTCATTTACCTTACTCGATGACAATCAGAACATGAATTTATCACATGTATTGTAACCATTGTTATATAATAATACGAACTATTATATGAATTGCTTTTTCAGTTCATATATTAATGCAATTAATGTAATATATGTGAATTTACAATCGTCGTAAAAGGACATATTTATTGCAGATATGTATAATCATGGCAGACACATACATGCTACGCTAAGTACAGTTTAGTTTACCAGGTAGGGCAAGTGCATCCACCGGATGTTATTGTTTTTTTTGTTTGTTAGAAATTAATGATCGAGGCCCAAGGGAAAGTAATGCTAACATCAGTTCCTCCCAATACCACAGGGAAAAAAGATACGCACATGGATAATAATATTATGATATGTAAGATAGATTTCAAAAGAAAAAAAAACAATGATAAGCTCCTTAATACCATACGTGGTGTCTAAAAAGTAAATTTTGTAAGCACCTATGAAATATATATTAACATACCACGATTCATTAGTATGAGGCTTTGTATTCCTAATCGCACCACGTCGCTATAATGAGATTAGTAGGTACAGAGATGGAAATTGCATTGTGATGTACTCACGAGTAATACAAATTACGACTTATTATACTGTTTCTCATTTTGGAGAAAAGCAGAATTCCGTAAGAATTTTATATTCATCGGAATGTATATTTTTGAATCTTCATTGACTTTATCAACTCTGTTTTTATGAACCTGGACTTTTTGAACTGATAAACAAACGTTAAATTGGAGTCACTTTTAATCTGAAATGTGTTGGTTTAAAAATACGATATAATAATTATATCATATTCTATACCGTTTATTACGGATGTATCAAAAAGTTTGTTATTATTTGTTATAATAATATTCACCGTACGTCAGAACGCGTTATCGATTATTGTTACTACTAATTTAATAACGACTTATCCAATTCATGTCAGCTATGTCAAATGAAGTCGATTATCTAATATAATTTTATCTTATTAATATATCAACATTTCAAACTACGGGAACGTACTAAATTTAATTTATAAAATACCTAAAATATTTACTTTTTACAACTTTCAACATTAATTTATTCGAGCTAAAATAATGATAAAATATATTAATTGATAATATATTATATTAAGACTATAATTAGATAACATGATTTATAGACTAGGTTCGGAGATACTGTATAAATATAAATAAGAATTAACATTTTATAATTAATTTAATTATAATTTGTAAAGTATACAATTAATACAATAAAACTCTATGATTAGTTGTATATACTAATGGCTTAAAAAAAAAAAAAACTCTAGTATGATAATATGTTAAAGTAACCAAACGTTATTGATACTAATTAGTAATTATTATTAATACCTTTATATTTGACTAATATATTTTTTTAATTTAAGTGTCTTTAGTTACTTACGTGTTTTGTATAATTAGTGCTTTTAAAACAATGAAAAATAAATTGAATGAATAAAATTATCAAAATTGTATTCATAAAACTGTTATTATTAATTTTACCAAGGAGTATAACTGTTGATATTCACCATTAACATTTGTTAAAAAAAATCCTTTTTTCACATGAATCCTCAATATTGAATTACTTAATTTTAATAAATTAATGTTGGAACTATACTGATTTACGTAATATACTAACAGAGTTTATTTTGTATTTATTGTTTCAAAAATCTTCCTATTATTTCTCTTTAGTCATTTCAGAAAAGTGAAAACGCATACATATATTTCAACTTCTTAGAACTAATACATAAACATTGTATTTTATGATAAATTGGAAAAATATATATAATATTTGTTTGATTAGGTTTCACATTTACATATTATATTTTCATATACATATACGTCATATATTTTTATTTGTATCCAATGTACCTATACATATATATATGTATTAATTTATGCACATTTTTGAAAAACCATCGAACGTGTAGGAAAATAATAATCAGAAAACATAAATTTATTTTTGAAAGAGTAAACATTTCAACGGACGCTCACGACTCGTGATTATAATATATTAAATAGGTAAGTATAAATTATTCACGGGTTCAGTACCAAAAAACCAAAAAGTTCTAGATAAAAATATAAAAATATTCAGGGAATGGATTTTATTCTTCGAACTGTAATATTATCTATTTTTATGATACATGATTTATAACGGATTATCTAATCTAAAAATTAACCAAGTCATGTGTCGTTAGCAAAACACTAAACAAAAAAAATTTTTAAAATGTATTGTACAAATTTGTAATAATTAAGAACCAACATGCTCTACAAAATATATCCTAAACTTTTTGTTGATAATATTTATTTTTTTTCACTTATTCATACCTTTTTGCTCTAAATTAAATGTTTGATTTCAAAACAACAGAATTCTGCTTTTTACAAACAATTTTAAAACAAAACAATATAATAGTAGATACTATATTAGGATGATTAGACATTAGCAGGGTTTGCGCTAATGTGCAGTACAACACAAATTGTGCAGTTCTAAAATAAAATGTGCAGTTCTAAAACGCTAATTGTGCAGTACTTACTGCTACCTACCTATTTTAGCATTGTAAAACAATAACTAATATACTATAGATAATAGTATACTATAGACCAAAACGATTTGTATTAAAGTTATAATAATTCATAATAATCAAATTATATTATCGAGACATTAGGATATAACCATTAACTAATGTGGATTGACGGATTGTAATATTATGTTAAATGCATAGGGTAGACCTTTTAAATTCCAGCTATTTTTATATTATTTGTACTCGATTTTCCAAGTAAGATAACCAATTCATTATATTATTATAAATATATCATTATTAAACTATTATTACAAATTATTATTCGAAAATAGCTCCATGTGGAGCTTCAATGATTATTTTCTTTTAGCCAATGAAATATTAATATTATAATATTATGTTGTTTTTCATGGACTGTCTTGTGTTGAATATTTATACAAAAATTTCCGCACATGGGTATCACTGAATTGTACCCAGTACCCATGCTGCAGTCAACGTGATAAGACAACGCGTGGAGTATTTATTTTTTAATATCATTAATACCCTACGGTCTAATTGTACGACAATCAATCACCGACCATCAAGCGTTTGGTCATAGACATAAGACATATCACATAATATCACGGCAAATTACAATTAATACTAACGTAGTTTTAATATTTCACTAATTTCTATGCAATTGTATATTTTTTTCCTTTTTACTGTTTTGTATCTTTGTCACAAAGCGTAATAATTTTAATCTTATGGTGAAATTTTATTTGTATATTTCTGTATATTTTTACAAAAATCGAAATATATTGTATATTAAAATGAAAATTTTTTTATTTAAGTACTCAGTTTAATTAAGTAATTAATTATTGTAAGTTGTTTAATTTGTGAATTTTATGTAAATAAAAAAAAATGTTCTTGCATATTTGTTACATATTTTTTTTTTTTAATACATATTATAATAATAAATATTTATCTATGATTATCAAAAGATTAAAACTACGGTCATAAAATAATGTATACATTATGACGTATAATAATATTATTATATATTATTATTATTCATTTTTTTTTTTTATGTTCAAGCGAAGGGATCATCAAATTTTTATACTTCTGTAATACAAACAGTATATTGTGCAGTTCTAATATTTCTTTAGCGCAAGCTCTGGACATTAGTATACAATAATTCATAATATTACTTAGGTACTATCTTAACATAATTCATGAATCATGATTATTGAATGATTTTCACGAAAAAAAAAAAAATAGTCAATTTAGATTATTTTTTCATATAGATAGTACCTATTTAGTTTAATACTAAAGTCTATATAAGAACCAAAAAGATCCGTTTAAAGCACTATTAAATAACAAATGTGTAAACTGTATCGATTTGGAACCTTTATTTATCGAAAGTTTTCGTGATTTCTCTGAATAGTACGCCTAAATATAGTTTTTGTGAGCTTGAACTATATAGCATTGATAACTAAACCTACGTGCATAAAAAATACCAATTTAGAACCTATTGATTCTGAACCCACGGTATGTGTATAAATGGGATGAGTCTTGGATAGTAAATAAAATAAATTCGTTATTATGACCAGTTATCGAAAACATCGCAAATATGTTAGCTTTTCTAGGAAAAACCAACCTATACAATACAATATTTAAACCCTCTGCCAACGATAATCATGATATTAATGTTAGTGGAAATCACACAAAATTAATATCATATTAATTAATTAATTGTATACTAGCAGTCACCAGTGAATTTCAAAATTCACAACAATTATCGGTGAGTGTCGACAGTCAAAATATTTAGTTTTGGTGAGTGTCAAAATGTTGAGCCTCATGAGTATTATGATCCATTAAAACTGTTTTTTTATTCGTCCCTAAAATGGTAATAACCAAGCTACAAATTAAAACTTATATAGTTTTAGCAAGATAACGAGTAACTTTGATTTTCATAATAAACAATTAAACCATTATGATAATAAATTATCAGTTATTGCTTATCAATGGTTAATTTATAGTTAATATAGTCTATCTTATTGCACTATTATCTTGTTTCAACAAGTTATTTAATAAAAAAATAAAATAATGTGACACATTTTATTTTTACAAAACTTCAACGTCCATAAAAAAAAAATACTCCATCCTAACATTCACAATATCTACGAGAAAAACTTGAAATTGATTGTGACATTCACCTGAACATATATCTACATACATTTAGAATGACTGAAACATTTTTTTAAAGATAAATTTACCCTTTTCATTTATGTTTTTTTTTATTGCGTGGGTTAAATACTAACTTATGCTGTGCATGATTATTATGTAGTAAATAAATAAACGAGTTCTGTATATTAACCCAACTTGACTAGAAAATTGTATGTATACTGTGATTTGGTTTGTTTAAACTTAAAATATTTATTTAAAAAAAAAAGTTAAATACGATTTTAATAATATAACTCGTATAATGAATTGGGAATACACTTGGGCAAACACCTACCACGTTAATATTTAAATAATTCTGATAGAACTAATGAGGTGCGAGTACACAAACTATACATTTTAGATGGTAAATGATGTATAGCAAATTAACGAGACCCAAACGTACATCTTACATATTTGTTTGACTATATTGTGTTGGATTTGTATAATAAAATGTGTACTGTTAAATCATTTAAACTCTTTGATGTGGAAACTGAAAGTGTTTTGTAGTTATTGTTTTCTTAAAAAATTGTTTCGAGATTTATCTGCAACGTAGCAACAAGTATAAACAGATATAAAATGTTCAGGTGTACATAAAAGGTATTTATTTAATTGAAATTGTTTAAAATATTTTTGTAAAATAAACAAAAGTAGTTTTAATCCCATTTACGTGTTTTAGTTGAAAATTTAGGGCTAAACTGCACTTCAATTAAGTACCATGTACAAGTACATGTAAAGTCCCATAGATCTATAGAAGAAATAGTCCCACTCGAAAATGAACCAACAACATATTTCTCATAAGTATCCACATCGAAAAACATTAGTAAACTACCTATCCTAACTTGAAAAATATAAATAGGGACTGAAATATTGAAGTTGACAAACAAAATATTGATAAGTGTAACTAGTAAATAGCAAGAAAGTTTGGTTGATAAATATTGTCAAAATAATATAATAATTTTTGTCAGAATAAGATCACTTGATATGAATTTAAAATGATTCTGCACGTTATTTTCCTAAAATTCTGTTTTAAACCCTTCAAACTTATGATAGTCAAAAACATGACGCAACGACATTATATCAAAATAACTAATGTGCCAATATGAATGAACATCACAGATATTCAAAAGTAATTCATTATAACAATATTTACTTTAAAAAATGATATTTTTACTTACTATAAATTTGTCATAACTTATGTACAAAGTATCACCGTACAATTTATGAAAAACTTTATTCCTCAAACATATTTATTTCAAATAAATAATTTAATTAATATTTGTCACGTAATAAACACGTAACTTAAAAACTTAATGAAACCTATTCAAGCATTAAAATAGTTAAACCTTAATAAATTAGAATAGTTTATTATTTATAATTAAATGTTTCCGTGTAATATACTTGCGAATTTACGCGAAATAAAATACGCATATTCAAAATGTAAAATTTTACGTCAAATCTAAGTATCACAATTCACAGTTATATTTTAAAATATTGCTAAAATAATTAATTATTTATATTTTAGAAATGTTTAATTTAGTTTAACCCGTATTATTAATTTTAGCATAAAATCCCTATACCACAATATACCTTTTATGTTCGGAATTGGAAGAATTTCGTTTTAAACGGAATAAGTAGGTAGCAATTAATTATTTATTAATGCTAATGACATGAAAACGTAATATTGGCAACTGCTTTATAAGATCATCAAACAATTTTCCTATATTAATTAACTGAAACAAAGGTTTTCGATTAAAGCTAAAAATTGTACGTATACTTTTTTATTTACGTACTTTTTACTTATTTCTCAAATATCATATAATAATCTTTCATATGAATATATGAGTAGTTATTAGATCTAATCCTATAACCTTGTCAGTATTATAGTAACTAATCTTTTACAAAATGTATTGATGAAGTTATCATAAGCAAATTTTAAAGTTTCTCAAATATCCAAAAACTCAATTATTCAGATTACATTTCACTGACAACATAATAATATCTCATACCATCATAACTCAATCTCGCCCAATTCTTTTCGATGAATAATTATTATATCACAATATTGATGTTGGTCATAAATTATGAATCATAATTTATTCGTTTTTAAAAATAATAATAATTTATAATATTCTATAAAATCCATCACAAATACAATCAATATATTGCAAGTATTATTATGAGAAAAAATTAAAGCTAAAAACTTGTAAAAGGTTTTAAAATAAGTGTTTTGAATTCATATTGGATCTGAGACACAATCAAATCAGACGTATTCTAAAACAATGTAATGGAAATGAGTACGATGGTAAACGTAATTTATTAAATTTTAGCTAATGAATTAGCTATATTCCCAGTTGATTGTCCTAATTTTAGACCGTGTTTGAATTTGATAATCATGGCTTGCTAGGATCAATTAAATAGATCAAATATTATAAAATACAACAATCGTCAATCTGAATCAATTTTTGGGACCTATTTACTGTTTTTTACTAAAATATGCAACATGACAATTCCTTCGGTTAAACTCACTAACACAACAATTATAATATATTGATACGGGTTATGCACATTATTTCCAGAATGGACGTGATTAAGAATCGTATATCACCACTAAACGGGACTCATAATATGTTAATTTTGACGCAAAAACAGTTTTTAAAGATTAATATTTGTAAGCAAAATTACTTTAAGAGCACATCTCCATGCAATACAATACATAAAAACATAAAGCATATTAAATCGTTATTTTAATAAACAGATTCATATGAAATTGTATAGTTTAATATAATTACACTCAAAATTATCGTAAGTGATCGATACAAAACTGGTATTTTAAACGTTTTTGAGGGTTGATAATATCTCTTGACAAACAGGTTTGTGGCTTCACTTTTTATAATTACTGTCACTAGAAATCCATCATTAATCATAAAATAATATAATTAATGTACATATTTGTATTTGACTTGCCATTTTCTGATAACTAAATAAAATGTATTCGCTATTCACTCTTCACAGAGAAAAATGTTTTATTTAATCGTATTTGCATATACGTGTCAAGTATAATATAATATGTAGTTAAATAACATTAACGTCATGAAGGGCATATCCAAAAAAAAAAAATAATAAGCGCCGTTATAACTATTTGGAAATAAGAATTTGATGCACAAGAAAAATGACGAAATATTAAATATTTGCTTAAATTCTGATTTTTGGGATTTTGAAATATAATAATTGAATAGCATCTTTAACAAATTCTTCAAAATTTGTTATACTACATATGGAAGGTCTTGAGGAAATTCGAACGTCTGTTTATGAAATAAAAAATGTCCTTATGAACTATAAGTTATTTAGCAGATATATTTATTTATATATACATATATATGGTACCGCGAAAAAATAACCACGGAAAAAATAACCCCGGAAATTTAGACCCCGAAAAAAAACCCCTGAAAAAATAACCACGCGAAAAAATAACCACGGAAAAAATAACCCCATAATATAAGTTTTCAAATTAATCTCAAATCTATAAAAAAAAATTTATTTTATTTTAAGAAAACGTTTATAATGAGAATTTTTTATTTATATATTATTGACATTATTTTACAAATTTATACTTTACTACCAAATTATTATATTATATTATAAATTGACAAATTGTATTGTATTCCACGTTTATAATGAGAATTTTTTATTTATATATTACCTATTGACATTGTTTTACAAATTTATACTTTATTACTTACAAATCATTTTTATTATAGGGTTATTTTTTCCGTGGTTATTTTTTCACGTGGTTATTTTTTCAGGGGTTTTTTTCAGGGTTATTTTTTCCGGGGATATTTTTTCCGGGTTTTTTATTAGGCAAATCCATATATATATACCCATTAATTTCACTTTTATCTATACTCTTACAATTAGTAGTTAGTACTATCTAAGAATACCGTCTCTCCTTAAATATATTTTCCCCGAATTAAAAATCATTATTTTCACATTAATACCCTTTTATATAATTATCGTGTAATCACCACAAATTTCTATTGCCTCTATGTTATTTTAATTTTTAATTGGCTTATGTTATCACTATCTGTTATTGTTGATCTGTAATAGTTACTAACTAATGGTTCTAAAAAAAAATTAATAATATTGTCGTAAAGTTAACATTGTGTACTAAGGACAGGTCATAACGACTGCCTGTGAGAAATAAGACGTGAGCCATGGTGATTCGTATATTTTATTAATTAATTTTCATCTATCATTTAAGTTTGTAAAAATGGTTAAGTATAATAGACACTTAAAATCCAACGTCACATAATTTTTAAGGACATATTTTATTTTTGGTATACACATTTAGATAACGGCTATTTAAAAAACTACCCATTTGAATATTTTATTAGGTACCTCAACATTTTTAAAAAGATTGTCCACTACATAATTTACAGTAAAATAATATGGTGTTTAGTTTATTTAAAAACTTAAAAAATCGAAATTTGAATTATAATAATTTATCTAAGAGATCAAGCTTGGAGATTAAGCCTGCAACAAAAAATAATACGAATGACTGAAAGATATATAGAATATTTATTATTTATGAAGTTTACATTTTTAAAACACATTCACACCTTGTTACTATTCGTATTATATCTTAGGTAGTATTATGTTACTCAACATGACTGTATGATATTGTATAAATATTTGAGTCTTTAATGGTATAATTGTATGGAAAAATCCATGTAAAGTGACAAATGTAACATACATAATATTGGTGTATGAGCATAAACGGTATATCGACATTTATATATGATGAGTAATACAATTCGTTCAAAAATGACTGGTGCAAAGATGAGATTAAGTTTCAACCAAAAATGACATGAAAATAATAATAATAAATCCAATCATGTATAAATGAAATTGACTTAGATCTTAAGATATGCGTAATTCGAGTGTAAAATCTCAATATGTGTGAACAAACGTCACTCAGTGCGCGTTACAGTAATAGAATCTTAAAATTGACATGATAAAATGTGTTGGAAGAGTTTTGGTACCTATATTGTTGTATTATCTCGTATTTTTCAAAAACCCGATACAAAAGTTACTCAGTGAATTTTAAATGATTTAAAGTGTTTAAACATATTTTTATAAGTACACAACAATGGAGGTAGCTCCAACAAATCATGGTAAATTATATTATACACGTTAAATGTATTTCAAACATTATACGTTTTAGTTTTTGTTAAAAAGAAAATAACGTTATACACTTTAATTATAGCACGCATACCTTATATACCATAAAATAAGTTCGTGTCAACGTTTTTACAGATCGTTTATAGGGTACAAATAATCGTACAGTTTTTTTAAATAGGTTTTTTTTTTATGAATCTCCACTTGTAATCGGAAAACTTTACGGTAAATTCATAAGATATATATGTATAATGAAATCAGTTTTTGAATTAGAAAAAGAATAAAAAGAAGATGTAAACATATTAATGAATTAAATTTCTTATTTCTTATGATATAATTAGAAGGGTTACTCCTTCCCACCACATTCCCCTTCAATTCAAGCCCTAGGTGAAACATTGCGAAAATCCACGGAATTCGAATTTTCTGTTGATTTTTGTATAATTTTTTAAGCCATGTGGTATTAAATAGTCCATAGAACTAAGATTAATATTATATGAAATACATAAATCTGTATACAATTCTAATCATCATATAGCGTCGCATGCGCTACGATACTAGATATAATATTCGATTACTATATATTTTGTACAATAAATTTCAGTGTTTAGACACGTACAATTAACACTTTAAGTTTTTGCTAAACGTTTTATGACAATACAATTTAACTTTTAATGGTATGATAAACGTTTGCACCACTACACTATGTAACAGTCTGTGTATTAATTGCCATTATTTTTGAATTTTACATCATTATTCTCAACAGATGTATTGTAATAATATTTATATGTTCTTTAAGTGCAATTAAGTAGGTTTAATGTATCACTATATCGTGTTATCTACATTTGCGCAAAACAACTCTTAGATTTCGATTTCCCAGGTACCTGGTGATGATTAGGTTTTTTATGGCGTTATTCATCTTTACGCCATCTCTTTGACGATACAATATATTTCATGTTCTAGTTTAAAATTAAAAAAGTTACAGTCAAGCCTATATACTTTGCAGAGTTAACATTTTAAATGAATTCCAATCGCTTTCTCTGTATATATTATGCTTTCAGATAAAATATATCACGAACTATAAATTACGCGGTAGTTAGCTAGATACATACCCAGGCAAACACCAATATTATTGTTATTGTGTGTCGTTATGGTTATTGGTTGTACTTGTACATATGATACGCGTTGTCACAGTGTCAAATTTTAAACGAAGCTTTCTGAACTGATTTCAAAAATTGTTGAAACGAAATGAGATTTTTCACCGACGTTACGTGTATCGTAATCAACGCCATTCGCTGGGGGTATCGGTTTTTCGGGATTGTTTATTATTGTTTCCGTGACACCTCGTGCGTGGTGAACTTCACGCTGCCGATTAAACTTAAAAGCGCATTTCATTTTTGTTTTATTTTTTTTTTTGTTTGCACAAGGGATAACACGCATTTAAAACTCGTTAAGAAAACAAACCGTGCACGATGTAATCGAGAACTTTTAAGACTTCTAGTTATAGCGATCAATATTGTCGTAAATATAGACTTAAAGAAATATTGAGGTAAATCGAGCGTTTATACAACACAAATATAACACATTTATTATTTAATATTAAATACAAATTCACCAATAATAATTTTAATATGATACAGTGATTCCATACTTTGTTTGTATCTAAAGTTATAAAAAAATAGATGAAATGATAAGACGAACAGTTTAAAAAAAAAACAACTTAAGTTTCAAAAAAACAAGACCATTTTTTCGGATCATTAAATGCAACATGTGATCAAATACATCAACTGCGGTTTCACACGCCATTAACCAGTCAATTCGCTTTATGAAACTTCATCAGTTATTATAATGTCGTATTATAAGTGTAGCTATCGTAGCTTATAACACCTAAACATCTAAGTTGAAATTACGAAATATAGTTTATAATTATGGATAAAATCAAACAATAAAATATATAAACAATATTATATTTGTGGTACTAGTTAATAATAACATAATGGCATGCGTAATAGTGAGGTACTTTAAAACTGATTTAATAATAAGTTTTCCTTCGTGTATTGAAAAAGTTAATTTTCAAATAAATTACATGTATTTTTTTTATGTTTTGGGGGGAGTGGGGGGGGTAGTGAAGTTAGAAAAATATAACCAAAATATAAATATTAAATCGTTAAATGTATTTGTTTCAACTCGTAAAATAGAAAAAGTTATTCTTAATCAAAATCCCCTCCCTTCCATATAAAATGAATTATAGAAACACCCAATTCTATTTAACCATAAATTAATACTATTATGGTTCTACTATTTTATTTTTAGCATTTCAATATATGGTAGAATAACGATTACAGTAAAAATGTTCTGTGGTAAATGAGTTTTTTAAAACATGCATTAAGTGACATTGTTTTTGTCCCATTATTATACATTTAGCATACAATCAAAACCGAAATCATAATTAGGTATTTAATTGTGGAATAATATAGTTATCTATATACAATTAATAAAATATGTGTATTTTGTAATCAATTGCGGAAGTAAAGTAAAATAAAATATGAGTAAATTATGAATCGTAGATTAATAGATCAAAATTTAATTAAAAATACATTGAATAATTAATGAATAGATTATTAATAACTTCGAGTAGTAAACAACTGTATATACAACCGAATGACTATAATTAGTTACCGACCACGGAATCGTAATGATATTAATGTTCAATGCTCATTGTACACATTCATATATGTAATTATTTTTGTACTGTTTCTTTCATATAAATATATAATATTTAGAAATGCAATATGACATTTGCTATGGTATAAAAATTGTTGATTTTAAGTTGAAAATATAATATTATTAAGTTCAATGGCCCTGAGTGTAAATTTAACGTTGCTAATACCTGTTAATACGTACAAAATAAATGTTTAATCTTTTAACTGGGACAATGCAGGGATTATCTAGTTGCTAGTCAAGAAAAAACTATGCTGTTTTATTTACGGCTTTTGATTTGAATAATTGTTCAAAGTTTAGTAGAAATTATGTAGAAACACGTGTATATAGTAAAACTCAAATATATTATTTAACACACTGTTGGACGTTGGTACCAATATTAATATAATTAACAATATACAAAATGATTCACCAAGCATAGTCAGTCCCATTTTTCATTGAAATATTGAACTTATCAACATCTTGATTTTTTAAATTTGAAATATAGGTAAGTACTTAAATATTTTTGGTAATACTTAAGGAGTGTTTTGTGGTGATACAAGCTTCTGTTTTTCAAATGAGTACAACCTTTTTTCTGTAATTTCTGTAATAAAATTACTTAAATAAACATTTTGAAGTAATGAATTCAAAGTTTTTAGTATTTCAGCAATTAATAATAATAGCTACTAAGGATAAAAGTAATTAAAATTGGTTTTACAAAAATAAAATAAAATTGTATAGCTAACTGTTTATATAATGAATATTAAATTCTAACATTTCAAATTACCAGGCCCTCATATACTTATGTTCCACACTCAATATCATGTTCCTACCAATTATCCTTACAACACAGAATTAAGAAACTCAAAATCATAGTCGTATAAAACTCGATTTTGATACGTGTCAACATTTCCAGAAAAAAATATGTTTGGAAAATAAAAATTTGTATGTAGGTATCTCCATTCTCCACGACTCCATAATAGTATTAAAAATATAAAAATGTATAGCTATTATACATTTATAAGTAAACTATTTATTGAGTATTGAATAAAAAAAAAATGGGTTAGAATGATTGGTGAATCACTTTGTATATAATTACATTCACAGATAAAATCTAATCCCCTCCTACGCAAACGTACACTCTCAATTAAAATACTATCTATGAATGAATTATTGAAGGTTTTTAATTATTATTGCATCCTGTAGGTATAACATTATATTAATAAAGCATCATTCTTTAAGCATGTAATATGCATATGTTAGGCATATTGTGCGGGTGGTCACAAAACAAGTTGTATTGACTGTTGAATAAAGGTTCTAGAGGCGTTATATCTTTAATTTTGAAAAAGTTATTATATCATATCATATTGTTTTTTTTAATGCATGCAAATCGTTCTAGTTTAGCATTATTATTTAGTATTAGTTAAATATATATATATATTATATAAATTCCATATGTTTATGACTCAAATAGCACAATACATTCGTTCGCACTTTTATACTGTCATAGATTATTTACTATAGTTATGCGTGGATGTGTGAAATGAATATCTATATAGATTTAAGTAGCAGCAGCTGGCTAGTCTGCGCACAGGCAATTTACAAGTTTTTATATTTATTATTTATGGATTAATTAGTAAAATATTCTGTTTAGGTATATGGCATATTTGCTATTACAGTCGAGTCTCGATAACTCGAATGTCAAGGGAGATAAAAATTAATTCGACTTATGTATTTTTTGAGTTACATAATTCGAATTTTTTTAAAAATACGAAAAATTCGATTTAGGCATTATTATTTTTTATTTAATTTGCTTTTATTAGAAATATTATTATACCTATGTAGGTACAATTTATTACAATTAAAAAATTAAATTTTGAAACTCATTTCCTATACATGTATTTATTAATTAAAAATGTATTAAAATATTACATTTTAAAATACAAAATATGTATAATTCTTACAATTTAGAAAAATAACTTGAAATAAGAGTCTGACGTTTGGGTTGTTTTAAAATAAAGTCTTCAATTTCTCCCAAGTACTTGAAAAGTATTTCATCTACACCTTCGGTTTTTTCAATGAACACTCTTACTTTATCAAGTGACGCCTTCGCTTCTATTGTAGAGACAACTAATGGATATTCATCCTCTTCATCTTCGCCCGAGTCAAATTTAAGAGTCGGCTGCACTGCGTCTACAAAGTCTTGATCACTTAATTGGTGTCTATTTCAGTAAATGTATGAAATGTAATTTCTGGTTCTAATTCATAGTGATCTACTATAACTTTCCAATCGGAACCTCTATCGTCACTTTTTACATGAGTATATTTGATTTCTTTTTCCTTAGTTAAAATTCCAGATTTAATAAAACAATTAACAATTGTATTTTCCTCGACATTTTGCCATGCTTTATAACACATTCGCATAGTTTGTAATAAGTTTATCGAAAAAGATCTACCTCCATCGATATCATTAACCATTTTGCGAATAATTTCTTTACGATATAAGATTTTAAAGTTTTATATTATACCTTGGTCCATTGGCTGATGTTGTGAAGTCGTATTTGGTGGAAGAAATTCTACCTCTTATAGAATTGAATTTCTTTTTTGTATTATGAGCAGTACAATTGTCAATTAAGAGGAGTACTTTTTTCCCTTTTAAACTAAATTTTTAAACCAAAATTAGACAGCCATTTTTCAAACAATGCACTCGTCATCCACGCTTTTTTATTTGATTCATAATCTAATGGATATGTTTTAATACCTTTGAAACGACTAGGTTTTGCCGATTAATAGTGGTTTAATATTATCGGTGCTAGTCATATTTGATCCTAAAACTCATTCTTTACTATGTTTTTCCCCTGAACAATTCTCTCCTTTTAAAACAAATGTTTCACTCGGTAAACATTTATAAAATATACCTGGTTCATCAACATTATAAACGTCATCAGTTGAATATTGATTTATAATTGGTAGGTATTTTACTAACCAGTCAGAACATATTTATTGGTCAACTGAAGCGTTTTCACCACATATTTTACGAAAAACGTTACTCCTAATTTTTCCAGTTGCTTAACTAACCTTGACTAGGTAGCTTTAAATTGTTTGTGGCCGAGTTTAGTCGCAAATAATTCGGCCTTCTCCTTTGAAATTGGTCTATTTTTGGAATGTTTAAATCTCTACATTGAATAAACCAATTGAGCAAACTAACCTCTTTATCGGGGTACTCAGAAATCTTCATTTTTTCATGGACCCTTTATTAGTTTCGTACTTTTGTAAAATATCGTCTTTATTTTTCAGAATAGTTGAAAGTGTACTCGGTGGAATATTAAATTTCTTGGCAATTTCATTTTTCTTTTTACCACTTTTTACCACTTTTTGTCACTTTACTTATTATGTTCACTTTTTCAGCAATTGTTAATGTAACCTATTTACGTTTTAGAGACATAACTACAAATTTTACACGCTACATAACGATATACGGCAACTGTCGATTATTTTACAGCACAACAGTAGTACATAGAGATAGTTTCATTTGTACATTTATGATTGTAAACCAGTTATTCTAATGATAAAATGCATGACTAAATAGATAGGTATGATCAGATCTTTACTGATACGCACATTCCCCTTCAGAACCAGTCTATTACTCAGCTCTCGGTTTCTCATTGGCTATCCATATTATCAAATTGTTCGACAGTATTCCACTTGACCTTTTTACTTCCACTGAGGCAATTTAAAAAGCAGCAAACCGGCATGTTTCAATGTTTGTATTAAATTAATAAGTCAATAAAATTAATTAATATTAGCAAAGAAATTGTCAAATTGAATTAATAAGATGTAAACATTGTAGTATCGTAGTGATATCATGTAATAATTTCATATTATAAAATATTGGCGCCAAATTATAATGGCAGATTAAATAACGAGAACTACAGTAGGCGTGGTGCGCTAGAATGAACGAGAACTAGTACTGATGTGATCATACCTATCTATTTAGTCATGATAAAATGTAAGAAATGACTTCGAGTTATCTATGCTCAACTATTTTTATATTTGACTTATCGCGACAAATATTGCATTGAGTGTATAGGAATTTCCTGGGGATAAAAAAAAAATTCGAGTTATCGAGACTCGACTGTATTTATATTTTTGTATCACTGTCGAAGAACAAGGACGACAAGGTGTATGTTATATCTTAAATATTTAACACAAATTCCAGACCAAACAGCTCCTTTATTATTATTATATTATTATTATTATATTGACGGGCCTTACATTGTTAAATTATTATTACTATTTACATACATATACAGAAGTTCTGTACTTATTATTTTTATCTGTTAACTAAAAGGGTCTTGTATAATTTAACTATACAATGACCGCATATGCATAGCACTGCAAAATAAACACTATATTACAGTCACTGAAAATTATATTATTATTATATTTATATCTACCATTAATTGTATCAGCAATATTCATATTTTATATTTTTTGGCTTCTTTGTTAATTATTTTACATATTTATATTATATTGTTAAATCACTGGTGTTTTAAATCACAAAACACACACACACACACACACACATTAATTAAAGTCACTACACCAACACATATTTACAAATCCAACACAGCAAAATATAATTTTCCCTCCCTCCAAGAAAATTCAACAGGTGTTTATCATCTTATATTATCATAGTATCGCGTAGTGCAATCTACAAAAAACTAAACAAATAATACCGATGGAGGAGATTTAAATTATTAATTGATGAGTATCATATCGAATTTGACATTCGCTATAAGCTATAAGGTTTTCAATCTTTTCAAACAACATAGATCAGAAAATATTAATTTTTTGGTGTTTTTTATTTTCTACTATCTGTTTTCATAATAATAATAATAAAAATCTCAAATATAAAAATTAAGCATAAAAATTTAAATAACTGATCTGAAATAAAAACATAAGAACTGAACTCCTAAAAGTATGCAGATAAAAAAAAAAATAAATAACTTTATCGTATCTCTACTCCCTCTAAACTTAAATCTGTCAAAATTATTTTTTGGTAAATATTTACATAAAAATTACCATTTTTTTATAACCGTATCATACTTTTATTTAAATACTCCGGCTAAAAAGAATGAGTCTCCAAAATACTCAAATTATCACAAAAATACATATTTTCAAATTGTTTTTCTACTCCTATATTTACAATGTAATTAATGTGTTTTTGCATGATAATTTCTAAAATGCTTACGTCATCCCACGCCCTCGTAAAAATACGAAAAAAAAAATCAAATAATGTGATTGTAATACTATAATCACAATAGCGTAAAACGCAAAATATTAGAAATAATTATTATACAATACAATATTATTATGCAAAAAGACCTTTGCAGATATTATATATAAAAATTTCGAATTACTTGAAATGCAATTTGCAAACATTGTTCACATTTTTTTATAACAGAAGTTTTTTTTTAAAACAAATGAATACGTATACATCACGTGATACTTTATTCGTATCTCTTCGCATCGCAATTATAGTTCTAATTTATATGTATAAGGAACTACTAACTATATTAAAAATTATTTGCACTTGTATAACTAAATTTAGTTGAAATATTTGACCAGTAGTAAGTTTTTTATCTTTAATAAAATAAAGTGGTTATTCCTTATAAGAACGATTGAATTTGAAATGATTCATTTTGAACATTTTTAAATGGCCGCGATGAACAAAATATATAAATAAAAGATTGTTTTAAACATCTCATAATTGAATAAAACTATACTGTTTTTGTGATATAAAAGCAAAGTAAAATAAAAAAATTAGATAAATCCTCTCACTATAGTCAGTCTCTGTCAATCTTCTTGGATTAAACATTTAAACAAAAACAAAGTATATTTTGTTTTCTTTTTTGTTTTCATGTGAAAAAAATTAAAAAATTAATTTGTATATGAAAAAAAAAACTTATTATAAATATTTTACATGCAACTTATACAATGTTTGATACTAAATCATTTTAGGTCTGCACCTACATATTATACATATATATATTACATAAGAATATTATTAAATACATTTTTCCAATTGCAGTCCCAATATAATATATCTATATAGTCAATATATTTAAATTTAGTTTTATATTCAACTATATGAAAACGTCTTTACATGTTATAGAGACTATAGTATGGAGGTGCAAGACTAGACATATTCATATATTAAAAAAAATAACTTAAAATAATTATTTATAAACGATTGATACACAACTTACAATGGTTTATAATATTAATTTACTGTAAGTGAGTGATGTTATAGTTATTTGCCGAACGCGCATTCTTTATTTACTACTCATTATGAAAATTAGACAACAAAAACACAAAATCACATTCATTCTGACCGGAATAACACACCTATAAAACGTAAAAAGTGTGTGCCAGAGATGTTTTCATACAAATACGTTTGATGGAAATATACCATTATAATTTATAGGTACTTTAACTTTATGCTGAAATAGTATTCATAGAACCATAATGTCAATTTTATATTATCAATAATCTCATAATTACTCATAACCTACATCAACGTAGATAATAGTGTGTCATATTTGTATAATGAATTCAGTGTCAATGATATGAATGATAAAATATCGTGTTGATGATACATTAATAATGTATAGGTAGTTATAATATTAATAACATTAAGACGACAAATTTTAGTTAAATTACAGCGCTTAAAGAGTACCTACTAATAATTGTAAATTTGATATTACTCAACAACAAAACCAAATTAGATACCTATAATATAAAATTTTCCATCAATCATATCAGATGTTAATTTTAATACTATCATATTATTATACTATATAGTTTTATTTCATTTTATTTAAAAAAAAAAAATAATAATCATGATTAACTTTGAAATGTGGTAGAAGACAAGAATATGGTATAAAACAAAATATGTGTGTATTTTAATTTAATTTAAAGAAAAAGACGATAACCAAAAACACTTTTAAGATTATGTTTGCCACTCGTTTACCTGATACCACACACATCAAAGGAAATAGTTTACTATAAAAATACCTATAGCCTTTTAGGAGATGACTACTAGTAATTCGTTTCGTTAATAATAATAATATAAAGTCAGCATGGGCTACAGAGTCAGGTCCGGCTGTAATGTAAATCGCTTATCTCTTCGATGATTTTAGAAACGAATAGTAATTTATTTTCGTCATTATATAACGTATATCTCAAATCAACTCATTAAAAAAATGACTTTAACTGGCTAAGCTAGGATAGGACCTGCATGATGGTGGTAATTCCTTGAGTAATTTTTTTTTTTTTTTTTTAAGTAATGTAGGTCATACAATTAGAATCACTTACACAACTATAGAAACATTATCTCTCAAAAGTACCATTCCCATCCGTTTAAAGGTGGTAAATGAAACTTAAGTAACTCTTATTAGTGAACCAAAAGATTTCCTTCTTACATACAGAAAGTAAACTTAATTCTAAAATCAATACACCCTTAGGCTATACGTTGCTAGAATTAAAAGAATAGTATATAGTTATAGGTAATGCATACAAATTATAATAATTTTTAAAAACTGAGAACGATAAAAAAAAATCTATAATTTTAATCTAAATAGGTTAACAGTATGTGTTTTTTAAAACTTAACTGTTAGCGAATATCAGGTCAGGATAGAATCAACCGCAAACAGCCCATAATTCAAGGTTTTATTAGACACTTCAATTAATTACGCCATTATAAAATGTTCATACTGCAGGCTACACCTGAATTCTATACCTATACAACTCCTAACTTGAAAACTAACTTAGTTTAACAATGAATACCACATATGTTGAATATAACAAATGTTCAATATATTGTAATAATAATTATCCAGACAGAGAACTAAAATCGTTACCAAATCCAAAAATAAAAAATATACAACACAAGTATTCACATCGTAAAAGTATTACATTTAAAATAATATATTTATTTAAATGCACATTATTATATTTTTTATCGAAAAAATCACTCGGTTGGTTTTGATTTCTGATTGTTTTGACTTACACCTTTGTGATAAATTGTGTATCATTTAGAAAACTGAATAGGATAAATACACTGCCTCATGTAATGAGATAAAAATATGAGGTTTACGATGAACACATTTTGATTCATGACATAAGTATTGAATTTTCGCTATAACTTCTTTATAAAAGCTTGTATAAAATCATGATAACAATATTTAAAAATAAAAATGAAAATTTAGATCTGCACAAACTAAATATTGATCAAAAGTAGATTTTAGTTTATTTAAGTTTCGTATGTATTTATTAATTGGACGATCAGTTGTGCAATATTCTCGTGCATATTTATCATTGTTTATTCCTAAGAAAAAAAAATAAATAATATGTAACAATGGACGTGTTTGTATTCCCTCCAAATGGAATACTCACAATGCACTTGAAGATATACCTAGACATCTGTCAGCAATTCGTGGGGAGGGGGGAAGTGTGAATTCTATATAAACGTTTTCTGCATTAAGCCTTTTGCACACCACATAAAATATTGAATATGCACGGAAAAACGCAAACACAAAATATAAAATAAAAAAGCGTGTGTGCTTACAGCCACGGATAAAATAAATGTACATCCGTTATTTTATAACGAAAATAAATAAACGAAAGAGGAGATTTTTAAAGCGATTTTAAATGAAATCAAATAATATTATTTTGATATTAATTTTACGTTATGATTGTATTCAGTCAAAAAGTAAAAATGTAGGAAAACATAACATAATAGGTAACACGTATAGCACTTGTGAACTACTAATGAAAACGAAAATTAATAATATAAATAAACAAAACGAGTATATAAAAAGGTATTGAAAAATGCAATGATTCCAACTGAATACTCTTAAGATTATATTTCGGATTTAGGTATAAATAATTATTTTTGAGAATTAAGGCTTGATTTTTAAATTGCCATTTCATATTATTTTTTTAACTAATTAAAATATTATTATCTTTACGAACTATAACCGTTTATTTATACTTAAAAATTAAAAATAAATGATTCTGAATTTTTAAATTTGAATAATCAACAATAATGAACACTAAACAGTAAACAGTTATAATATGTTTGTCTTTCATATTATTATGTACTTACACTTAATATACAGAATAGTTTTTATTATGATTTAATTACCTGGATTAATGAATATAATTAGTATTGTGAGCATTGCATGAAAAATGCATATCAGACGGTTTTCCATCAATAGCTTAAAATAAACTAAACCTAGGTAACACATTTGAAACACGAGTTTTCAACAATTTATGGTATCCGACGGTAAAAATACCTATTAAAAATGTTATTGGAGTGTCTTTTTAGAATAATTATTTTGTACTAAACATTATTATTGGTATAATTAGGTCACTTGGATTCGTTTACAACTAAAACCATTGTATGAACTAATATATTTTATCAACCTACGTATTATACTTGAAATGAAAGTTGTACCTAATCGCATTTTAATCGTTGGTTGAGAGATACAATATGAAATATATATGATAATTATTTTTCAAATCAATCTTGAAACGTACCTCAGCACAAAACCTATGGCAACGGCACTGTCACGATGGATTTTCTTATCAGTTGTTGCCACGCAGATGTGTTTCTGTCACGCAATGTGTCGTTAAATCCCAGATTCGTCATCTTCAAGATCGTACTATCAACAATAATAATATGCTATTTCTTTCTGCGATATGTGGACACCTGTTACATAAATTAAAAACATATGTTATGAATTTAATAGCAATTCATTTAAAGCAAGAACAAAAAAAATATTTTAAGATTAGAGGTAGGTATAGAAATTATGTAATGCCGCAGAAATATAATAGTGTAATAGCGTGTACGTTATAGTGTTTCTTGGTACATTTGAATTCCTTTGAATTTTCACCTTTGTTCAGAAAATATAAAGGCTAAGATAAAATAGTTATAATCATGACAAAAAATGCTTCTTTTATTTTAAACTTGATTGATTGTAAAATGAATTATGTTAATATGGTGCCAAAAAAAAATAGTGTTTTAGATATTATTATTATAATTTATAAACATGAAACTAAACTAATAGAAAAAGTTATTTTTGTTGTAAGTCTCATAAAACCTTGAGGTACTAAAAACTATTAATTCAAATTTGTGCTTGTTTGGTTAATCTTGATGATCCTTGCACGACCGTATAACAGATAAATTACATTGTTTTGAGTAGGGTGGCTCACATACATTTTTTAGTTTCATAAAATTGTTATAAATATATTATTTTTTTTTATATAATATATAAATACATTAAAATACAATGAATTTATCGAAACGTTCTATAATTGAAATAAACTAAATCTATAGTGTGTATTTTATATAAATAATTTATTTTAATTACCGATCATTAATATACAAGAATATCATTACAAAATTTGTATTTAACAACATCTGCTAATTTTGGAATTTTACTTCGTTACAAAAACACACCAACAATTAATATATTATTAAATTCTAGGTGTAGCCATATAATACTATAAATATTTGTATTATTTATTCGTCAGTAATTTCTCGATCGAAAAATAATAATAATTATTATTATTTTAATTTATTATACAAATGATTTTATAATAATTTTATTTACTTTATGCAGTCATTGAGCTCTATTTTTTAAAGCAATAAAGATACATAGTTTAAATTAAAAAATGGTTTGCTCTCGTATATTAATTTAAGTATTTCATTAAACTTTTATTTAAAAATATATCAATGTATAACGTAGTACAGAATAGTTTGTTAATGGTTTAACTATTATGTGTAGGTAGAGTATCTATCCCAATTTAGTTCGCAGCAACAGAATAATATTTTTTTATGGGTGTTATAAGAACTTACATTTAATCAATAGATAAAGATAGTAGTATGATTTGGAGAGTTCAAACATATACTATCCCTTAGCCCCTAGCCTTTGCGAGTCAATGCCACGCGTTGCCATTCCCCTCAATACCATGCCGTTCCGTGCCAATCCGCGTTGTGCCTTCCTCTATACCTATACATTTTTTATCACTTCCCGATCACACACCATACTACCCCTTTTATTTCCCCTTATTCGTACGTATATTAATAATATTTAACATAAATAAGGTTAGAATCGATCTCATCCAACACCATACCCCTCCTATCATATCAATGCCCAGTGCATGACACACCATCCCCCAATCCTCCTTCAACTATATTACAAAATATAAAAGTGAACAACTTTTAATTACTTTTTAATGATTTGTGCATAGTAAAAATAAACAATTAAACCTATTTCATCACAATATTTCATGTATAAATAAAGCAAAGTATTGTCTAGTAAATCAATTTGAAATATTTACTGAATAACTTGATAGAGAACTTATCAAAGTGGAATTACCATTCACCAGCAAGACAAACACTTTTTCAGTTTAGATCTCAACCCTAAGGTTAATAGTCGAAGTTTCTAGATGTTTATAGAGATTTCTATATGACGTGTACTATGTATATAATTCTTTACCATATGAGTAGGTAGAATAGTAATGTAAAAATTTCGATTGATTAGTAAAAAATTTTTTGATCAAAAGTTAAAGTAATAATACAACAATGTAAATAACAAAAAAAATATTTCGTTTTTATTTCAATTTGTTTACAATATGTATTTTGTATATGTATAACAAAACACCTAATGATGATTGGTTATAACTTATATGGTATACCCTTTGATGTTTTCACGACTACAGCACTAGAGGAATCGCACTTGGAATTCAAATTTTATTTTAAACTGAATAAACTTTATGTTCAGACATTTATCGCTCATTGATTGCTAACGATGTCTGAATATTAACTGTCACGGAGAATGTCGATTGTTTATCTGCTTAGCAATGGGAAATTGATTTTAATTACGCATTTATGTATATTTATTATTTTCTTAAAATCATCGGGTTTTAAAGAGGAAAAATCCAATGACAGTAATTTAATTTTAATAAAGTTGTCGTAAGACATGACAAAGTTACTGGGATTCTGTTCTCCCTTCCAACAAATAAAAAATAAAATTTTTTGATCCATTCATTCTTAATTAGAAAAGATCCACCACCCATGTGTAATAAATGTTAAGAAGACCTAACCATTCAACACATCATCCTATATTGCTCGGACCTTCAAAACATCCGAAATACCTTATCAATACCCAGCAAACTATAAGAAGCTCTTCATGAAGACAACACCATAAAAATATTAAATTTCCTCACACAATTTAACATTGTAAATAATCTTTGACTTACATGTATTTATAATTTATTCATAAGACTATTGTAACCTTTGAAATTTAATTATTAATGTAACTCACACAATGTAACATGCACACAAGGCTAATAATCTTAGATGTCGAGGTCTCCTTTTTCTTTCAATACAAAAAAAAAAAAACAAACAAACAAAAATGTCGTAATTGGAAGTTCCTTCTATAAAACTAATAATAAAGTAATGTTAATATTTTAATTCTGAAAAATAATTTAACCGTTATTAAAAGAAATAATGTTCGTTGGAATTTTAATATTTTTAAAGCATTGAGAATTATACTTACATACTTACAATGCCAATAAATACAGATAGCCTGTAGAAAAGTTTTTTGAAATTAAAAATTATAATAATTATTTACGCACAACTATCATGGTTTAAGAGAGGTTTTTTGACCTCGCTATTATTTCAATTAAAGGATGAAATTTATAAAAATTTAGATTATGGTAATTAGTAGCAATATTTTTAGGAGCATAAACGAGAAATATTAATTTTGTTTGAGTTGTTGTACTTGTAACTATTCTTTTTTTGTATATAAACAAAAAATAAATAAATTTAATAACTTATAAATTATAATAACATATAATAATTCTAATAATTAAATAACAACTTGCATTATTTACTTTTTTACCATGGTAAAATCGAAAAAAAATTTAATTGTAATAAATAATTTAATTTATATTTAAGTATTTAGGTAAAGGGTAAAAACTAGGAGGGCCTAGTTAGACCTAAGAGCATCACTGTGGAGAGTTGTTTTAAAATTTAAAATAATTTTTTTATGATACATATTGTTTCATACAGATTAGAAAGCAACCGAGTGAGCATTTTTATGCCCATATGGCCATATATTAACTATAATATTATATTATATTGTTACTTGAGCTTATTTAAGAAGAAAAACCTTACAATATTTCAGCGCGATAATAAAACACTATTAAATATATATATATATATATAACATGAATCTAGCCTATATAAAATATAGACGTTTTGAAACGTTATAAAAATAAAGCAGTTGGTTATCTAACTCTGATATAATATATAAATAATGTTTTTAACGTAATATTATATTGATACTATCGATATCGAATACAAAATTTTAATAATTATTACGAAATCAACAATATGAACTATATTATATATTACCATAATATACTTGTGTTCATGAATATTTTTCATTTGCATAATGCCAATTTTGGCGTTATGTTTTATAATATAATAATTTTTATCGCACCTGACAAGGGAATACTGGAATACAATGCGTGATTATACATAAAACGAATTCGTGTCACCATTGCAAATAATTCATATTTGTTGTCGTTACACAAATATTTAAAACACGCAAGCTGTAAACAAATCCTATCAAATTGGCACATTCGACGAGTATATATGTGCTAGAGAAACCGGGAGCATCGCATGTAATGGATGAGAATGGTATTTTCGAAGGCAAATAAAGCAACATCGTAAAAAATATAAATAAATAAATTAGAAAACCTGAGGGACCACGTTCAAAACGTGACAGTTAGCTGACACGGGCCAGAACGGATTCGTTTAAATACACGACACAGGAGAAAAAAGAAAGACGAAGGTATTGTAGATGGATTTTTGCTAGATTCCAATTTTTCTTTCTCTACCATTGCACAAAATATTACTGTATAGTGTATACAACATACAATTTGAAGTGGTTTTAATTATATCGGGTTTCTTATCAGCGAATGGTGATAACATATGATCAGATATGCGTAGCTATATATAATATAAAATTATAAAATAATATAAATGTATCCTTTATATACGAATATAAAATATTGTGTACGCGCGCGCACACACACAAATAAGTACGCCTAAATTAATTGTTAAGTATTTGTTATTTATTACGAGTAGCCAAAGATGCTTAATGGAATGGCCAAACTAAAAGAAAACTACAGTAGAATACACGTAATATACAGTGTGATCACGATAAGTGGAAACACTCAATAACTATGTGTAGGCTTCATATACTTTTCAATTCTGCTTTTTTGGTTAACTAATAAACATTATTAAACACATTTTCAAAAAATTAACTATTTTTTTGACACTTAATTTTGCACATGCGCACAAAAATTTTTTTTTAAATAGCGTGATCCATTTTTTACCACAAATTTTTTTTTTTTTTTGTATTATTTAATGAATTTTAGTGGTTGAATTTCAAATAATGTATAATAGATTATTATTACCGACTACGTATTTTATAATCTGTTATACCCATGCAAATAACATAAAATCAAATTGCTATAACTCGGTCATTTTTTAACTCAGAAAAGAAATTCAACCACTAAAATTCATTAAAAAATACCAAAAAATAATAATTTGTGGTCAAAAATGGATCACGCTATTTAAAAAAAATTTTTTTGTGCGCATGTGCAAAAGTAAGTGTCAAAAAAATAGTCAATTTTTTTTGAAAATGTGTTTAATAATGTTTATTAGTTAGCCGAAAAAGCAGAATTGAAAAGTATATGAAGCCTACACATAGTTATTGAGTGTTTCCACTTATCCTGATCACACTGTATTTACATGTTCAATAAAATCGAATAAATTTATAAAAGTTAAAAAATATCAATTTTCCACCCACAAAAATAAAATAATAAAATAAAAAATCATTCATCTCAGATTTCCACTTTATATTGAAAGGTAGAAAAAAGATACTTTATAATTTTAAATAATTTAAAATATAAAATAATAATTTATTATTCTATAGGAGATATAGGTTATTATATAGTCTTATGAATTCAATACATCGCCATAATCTAATTTTTTTGTATACAAATTTGATAAATACATTCTCAGATGGAACAGCGCAGATGATTTTTCCAAAAGATAATTATTTGCCTTCACTTAGATATACATAATAAAGGCTATTGCTTTGGTTATGAATTAAAAACACCATTAATATGTGTAAATGTTAATAAATATTAAATTTTAGATCATGTAAACTAATTATAATATACTACAAGATGTAGTTCAAAAGAACCAATTAACATAATAATAATTATTATTATTATATACTAATCTTGGTCGGTAGGTAATAGATAGTAGTTCATTACGTATAGTAGATATAGCTAATTGTATCTCGGTTAATTCAAATATAAGTTATTTATTCACCCACCAACGAACATTAAGTGTACTGTATACTTCAATAAATGTTTAAATAATTCAATGTACAACAAAACCTAATCTATAGGAAACAATTTCTGATATTTTAAACTTTTTTTTTGTGCTGACTATTATATTATTTACCCACATAAATGATATTTGAGTAAACTTATTAATAATATGACTACTCTTATAAAAACGATTGTAAATTAAACTGTTAGTGTAGTTTCATTATCTTTTATTGGAGTATCAATAACTAACAACTATATTGTTTTTTTTATAAAAACAATTTTTAATGAAGATCCATATTATAATTAAGATATATATATTATTGTTTCATTAAAAATATCATAATTTACTATTCAAAAACTGTATTGATAAATTTCAATAACTTTAATAGATTGTTGTTTAACTCAAGATAGCTATACAGGTACAAAATAGGATACATACATATTATATTATAGGTGAGATGAAACTACATTATGACATCTATTTATATACCTAAATTCTAATCATTCATTTCAACTGGGTTCGATGATGTTGGTATAAATAAATAGCACTTTTATTGTCACGTGACATAATTTCATAATACAACCCAATTGTGAACCACACGTCGATTCATTGAAAACCGAGTTTTCTAGAACAAAAACACATACAGTAACACTAAAAAAACGTTATTTGAAATTAATACAGAAGTCTGAGGTTGGGTAAGAACATAAAAAATAAATGCCTATTTTACTCCATATTAGATTTCTTGACTTTATTACACAGCACGATTCGATTATTACTAATTTAAATATGTGCAAATTAACTACTAACCAATGGTATTCCGTAGGGAATCAGACATTTCGGCACAGCTGTTCGGCGCCAAGACAAAAAAAAAAAATTATTTATTTTTTTAATTGTATAATATGTATAGTCCATATTAAATAAGGTGCCTACTCAAAATCGTTATTACCAAGACTAAGATTTGTATGCAACAGCATGTTTTTTTGCGACTTCTGATTATTGATTTTGTCAGTAATGTCCACGAATCACCTCATGATGAGATGAATGATAGTGTTTTTATTTTGCATGTTTTACATATTTTGGATAAAATGCATATTAATGCATATTTAATAAAATGAAAATTATTGCATATCTCGATTATAAAAATGCGAAAAATGCATGTTTTATAGTATATTTCGTAATTAATATTTATAATTTAATATTAATATTTTTTGTAATCGCTTTGCTATAATTATTTTTTAATAAAATGCAAATAAAAAAAAAAATTAATGTTTCATATTTAATTCTAGCCCTGCTGATTAAAGTATAAAACTTAGTTTTTTTGTCAAACACAAATTTTATTTTTATAAATACAATCCTATGGTACAATAGGTATGCGATTAAAGATTGAATAGTTTGACGGAGAAAGATAAACACAATTAATAAAAGTATGTCGGTCAATATTAAATCTAAGATAGAAATTAAAATGCATATTTTTGTAAATAAAATGCATATTTTACAATTTTTTATTGCATACAAATCCTAGCCCTGGTTATTACTATCAAGTTTTAAGAATATTTTTGTTTCAATGTTTAACCTATTCAAGTTCTATACTCAGGCTCAGGCACATAATATTGTTTTCTTCATTATTTCTCGTTTTATCACCTAATAATAATTATTACATAACTGGATTGTACTATTGAAGATTTTATTACGGTTATTTTTCATAATTGTATTTAAAAAAAAAAGCTGCGCCAAAATGGCCAGTGCCGATATGTCTCGCACCGAAACGGCAGTGCCGAAATGCGCGTCATGCCTTTGGGCGAATTTTTAAAAATTGCAATGTGTTTGGGCAATTTAGCTTAATGCGTTTGGGCGACCATTTTTTATTATTTATTTTGAATACCCTGGAATGCTGTATTTTATCAATCCATTTTACCACTTATTTTGAAAGACTTAGGACTGTCCGTGAATTCCACGGGTATGATTAAAAATGGATTGTTTATTTATGTGTGTGCGCGTGTAATTAAAAATTGAAATGATTTAGATTTTTTTTAAATGAAGTTAAAATATAATTAAAATTGAAAAAATATATTTGTTTTTTGTTTTATCTTATAATCATTACAATTTTATCTTTTATATTGTGTCGCACCGTCCGCACACTGCACGCCAATCACTTGTTTAATAATATTTAATCCTCAGTACTACGTCGAACCACGACCTTTGCTCACTAATTATGTCTAATCTAAAGATAAATTATAAACAAAATACGAAAAAGCTGGTAAGTGGGTATCGCTTTACTGTACATTGGGGGTGGGGTGGACCTCTGACTAGGGTAGGTTAAATTTGAATGCAATGATAGGTATCATTGTATACGAAATACGATTCTGAACGGAGACGGTTTATCTGTCTAGGATATATTATAGATTATTAAAAATTTTCAAATCTTAGATTTAAAAAAAAGATTTTTTATGAATTTCTAGCTTAAAAAAATTTTTCCTACAATGATGTTTCGAGATTTCTCTATAGCTACTTGAAGGAAAACTAATAAAAAACTTAGTTATTTGTAATCCTTAGTTATAAACACAAAAAATTTTATGATTTTTCAACTTAGAAATTACTTGCAAATTTTCGCGTTTTCGACAGATTTCGTAAAAATTTGAACTATAAACGCTTATAAAAAAAAATGGTGACTCACGATTTTTAATTTTTTTTAGTTACAATAAGAACAACTCATAAGGTTTATTGTATTAAATTTTATTAAATTTATTAAATTAAGTTTTTTTGGTCGTCCAACATTTTTTTACCGACACTTCAAAAAAATTAAAAATTTCAGCGGTCTATAAATAACTCAAAAAATTAAAAAAATTGTGAAAATTAAACTGTATATAGATAACACTAACATAAACATTTGCTGAAAATTTCAAGTATTTACAGTGATTAGTTTTTGAATTACAACCATATAAAAAAAAGCGGGTAAGTCGTGTATGTCGCTCTGCTGTACAGTAGGTTACAAGTGCGTTACTGTAATGGATGGAATTAAATTTGAATCCAATGATATTATATCATTGTATACAAAAAACGATTCTAAGCGAAGACGGTTTATCTGTTTAGGATATATTATAGATTATTAAAAATTTTCAAATCTTAGATTTAAAAAGAAAAATTTTTATGAATTTCTAGTTTGAAATAATTTGCGAATTTTCGTGATTTTTACATATGTTGTCAAAATTCAAACTTTGAATGCTTGTAAAAAAAAAAATTGTGACTACGCATTTATTTTATTTTTCAATTTTTATTGTAAAAATATATTATGAGCCTTGTATTAAATTTTCAAATCTTAGATATAAAAAGAAAATCTTTTATGAATTTCTAGCTTAAAATAATTTCTGTATTTTCGTGATTTTTACATAATATGTTGTAAAAATTCAAACTTTGAATGCTTATAAAAAAAAATTGTGACTATGTATTTCTTTTATTTTTCAACTTCTATTGTAAAAATATGTTAAAATGCCAGTAAACAGCTCAAAACAAATCTAAAAATTTTATCAAATATATAAAACGCCTATATAAACATTCAGTCAAAATTTCAAGTATCTGCGGTAATTTGTTTTAGAGTTACACCAAAATAAGGAAATCGCTAAAAGTGAAAATCCAATGTTGTAAAAATTTAAATTTCAAATGCTCATAAAAATTTAATTTGAATTTCCGGTGGAATTTTTATTTGTGATAAAGATTGAAAAACTTGTAAGGAGCCTTGTATTAAATTTTCAAATCTTAGAATTAAAAAGAAAAACTTTTATGAATTTCTAGCTAAGATAATTTGAACATTGCCGTAATTTTTACGTATTTAGTCAAAATTTGAACTTTAAATGCTTATAAAAAAAAATCGTGCCTACGAATTCTTAATATTTTTTAACTGCTATTGTTACAATGTGTTAGAAGCCTTGTATTAAATTTTCAAGCTTTTCTACCGAACAAATAAATTTTTATCGATATTTATAGAAAAAAAAATTAAAAATGTTGAAAAATTAAAATGCCAGTAAACAGCTCAAAACAAATCTAAAAATTTTATCAAATATATAAAACGCCTATATAAACATTCAGTCAAAATTTCAAGTATCTGCGGTAATTTGTTTTAGAGTTACACCAAAATAAGGAAATCGCTAAAAGTGAAAATCCAATGTTGTAAAAATTTAAATTTCAAATGCTCATAAAAATTTAATTTGAATTTCCGGTGGAATTTTTATTTGTGATAAAGATTGAAAAACTTGTAAGGAATCTTGTATTAAATTTTTAAATCTTAGATTTAAAAAAAAAATTTTTTATGAATTTCTAGCTTAAAATAATTTGTGAATTTTCGTGATTTTTACGTATTTTGTCAAAATTCAAACTTTGAATGCTTATAAAAAAAAAATTGTGACTATGAATTTACCTTTTATTTTTCAACTGCTATTGTAACAATATGTTAAGAGCCTTTTATTAAATTTTTAAGCTTTTCTGCCTAACAAATAAATTTTTATCGATATTAATTTAAAAAAAACTAATAATGATCGAAAATTTGAAATGCCTATGAATAGTTCAACTTAAGTCGAAAATTTTAGAAATTGCATGGTGGATAGAATATACTTATATAAACATTAGGTGAAAATTCCATATATATAGGGTCATTTGTTTTAAAGTTACTTCAAAAACCAAAATCGATTTTGTCGAAAAATGAGTGTGCGTAAAATTTCCCGTTTTTCCCTTAATTTTTAGTTTGTTTTTCTCAATTATTTAGAAAAGTATTAAGAATTTTTTTACTTTTGACTCCCCAAAGTACCAACTAGATTCACTTTCTGATCAAACGAGGTACTGAAGTCAAAAATCGAAGCATTTTTACTGCCCCAAAACGTGATGACAGACACAAAAAAAAAAAAAAACACACATCATGGTAAAATCAATACATTCATCGCTCCGCTCAGAATCTAAAATCAATTTGGTCGAAAACTGGTTTTGCATAAAAATTCCCGTTTTTCTGTCATTTTTTTTTGTTTTTCTAGATTTTTTTGAAAACTATTGGAAAATGTTTGCTTTTGACCTCTATAATGCACCAAGGATATTCACTTTTACATCGGAAACCACCTCCAAAGTTTGAAATTGAAGCATTATTTCGACTAGTTATGCTGTACACAGACACACAAAAAAAAAACACATCATTGTAAAATCAATACATTCATCACTTCGTTCAGAATCTAAAATGATAATCTCGATCACAAAATTCAGGAATAAAAAAAATATATTGTCTCGCCCAAACACATTACTTTTATTATACAGGTAAGAAGGCAATTCGCCCAAACGCAAACCGCCCAAATGTCCTAGACCCTATTCCGTATAATATTGGGCGATGTTTTATAAATGTAATTGTTCGTTTTGTTGGGTACCACACGATTGCGTACGATGTTTCTTTTTGAGAACACGATTGCGTACGTTAAACCATTAACTGTAATATTTACCCCAAAAGTCTAACGATTGCGTACGTTACGATTTACTGTGCAATGATGCCAAATTTATGTTTTTATTTTTGATCAGTAAAATTTAAATTTTGGAAAAATGACTTAAGTTATGGTACCACTTAAAAATCTCAATTTTCGACAAATATGTTAGAATAATATTGTACGAGTCTACAAAATAAAATAATAAAAAATAATTAAATGTTAAAATAATATAATAAAAAATAGTTATTCAATAATAATAATAAAAAAAATTATGTAAGTAACCCCTGTTCTATAAGTTCAAAGCAAATGGCAACAGTGCTTCAAAGCTGCAGATAAAAATCGTGAACATTAAATGTTCACGATTGCGTATGTCGATAAAGACCGTACGCAATCGTGTTTTACCGGTATTGTCGATGCATTTCAAATCAAATAATTAATATATAATTATTACAGCGTATAATTTTCTAATTATTATATCGGTTAATGATTAGAAATGCCATGTATTTTTAAATAAATAACAATACTATGATCTTAAAATGTAATTAGTTACATTAAAGTTTTATTAAACTAATTATTATACTTCTAAAGTATTCAATTTCAGTCACATTATTTTAATTGTATTTAAAATAAAAACTTCAAAGGTATTTTTTTTATAAGATAATAATTGATTAATTCAACAGGCGTTCAGAATAATATTGTTGTAGGCATATAATAGAAATTGATTTTTATAGTTGAAATAAATGTAGATTAAGAACGCTTCAAATAAGTATTAAATTATAAAAATTAACTAATATAAATGTTGAAAGACGTTTTTATCAAACTAAATTTATGAAGTGTGAAATTTAAGTAATAAAAAAAGTAATGAAATGTACAAGAAATTAAATTTTTTTTTTAATGTAAATACTCGTTCTTATTGAAATTGTTATTAAAATTGTTTATTGCTTAGACATTTTTGCTTTTATAATGCAACAGCAATACTACATTAAAATTAAATAATAATACGATAATAGGTCAGCATTACCTATTCACCGCACGAATTCATTAATATTGTTGAAGATTTTTTTAACAATTTAAAGTGAATTATTTTTTAAAGCTATGCTATTTTAAAATATTAAAAAATGTGTATATAAATTGAAATATTTGTATTAATAATTAATCATTTGTCTCTTAAAAAAGTTTCTACATTTAATTACCTAATTTAATTGTTGGTAATTTTAAAATGATTTTCAATGATTATTTTATATTATTTTTTATGCTGAAAAAAGGTTAACCATGTTATAACTTTGTCACTAGTTGATAATTCTTTGATAATGAAAATATGTTGATCTCGATTAATCATCATAAATATAATATTGATTTCTCGGTTTAAAACTAGTGACGTGTTATGTTTTCGGTGTTGTACAGTTTATGTAGCAGTGCAGCAGTTAAATATCATATTTCTATTTCAGTATAAAATAATAACGTTTAATAAAATCGAATAATACATTTTTTAATCATTAGCAGTATGATTTAGAGAGTTCAAATACACTAGCTCCTATCCCCTAGCCCATGCAAGTCAATTCCGCACGCTGCCATTCATCTTAAATCAATTTGAAATATTTACTTGAGATAATTGGTTGTATGATAGTAGATTCGAGTAATTGTTTCTATAAGACACCATTCTAAATATTGAAGTCTTAAGAGTTCTGAAGGTCGTGTTGGTGGGATATATGTAGAGGTTTTCTTGTATATGATTGCATTATCAATGATTGAATCGTCCATGTTTAGAAACACTTAAAAATTTAATTTTTAAACAATGAAAAATAATTTTACAAAAATAGAATAACAATTTGACGCTAGAATGATTGTACTAATATAGTACTGATGATATTGTAGATAATACTCTGCTTTATTTATACTAGAAATATTGTGATGAAATAGGTTTAATTGTTTTTTTTTTTTTTTACTATACACAAATCATTAAAAAGTAATTAAAAGTTGTTCACTTTTATATTTTGTAATACGATTGAAGGAGGATTGGGGGATGGTGTGGCATGCACTGGACATTGATATGATAGGAGGGGTATGGTGTTGGATGAGATCGATTCTAACCTTATTTATGTTAAATATGATTAATATACGTACGAATAAGGAGAAATAAAAGGGGTAGTATGGTGTGTGATTGGGAAGTGATAAAAAATGTATAGGTAGAGTAAGGCACAACGCGGATTGGCACGGAACGGCATGGTATTGAGGAGAATGGCAGCGCGCGGCATTGACTTGCATGGGCTAGGGGCTAGGGGCTAGTATATGTTTGAACTCTCTAAATTACACTCTACTACAGCAATGGATATTTGGATGTCTCTACAATGCGTGAAGTCCATGCTCCCTAAGAGCGGCATTAACTCACCGTAAATGGATTCTAAAAGTACTAATTGTATAATAATACATCAGCAAATGAGATTTATCATTTATTCTATATAAATATCTAAATATGTTCAAATTATACAATTATTTATATTTCGTTTATTTATTCATACAACACACGTAAGCAATGAAGAGATAATGTACAATTTGTAAACATACAACAACAGTGTTGATTCTAAAATAATATACTAAAAATAATTGGAAATATAATACCATCATCGTTTTAATTTTACCTCTGGTTAATATTCATGTCTAAAATATAAATTTTGTCATTAAGATATACGATCTACCCAAGAAAATATTATGGGTTCACTGACCGAAAAGAAGTTTAAAAATCCACACATTACATATATTGTATAAATGTTATAAAATATTTAACTGTGTCTTAAAATCACATAAAATTCACACAACTTGATCGAGAAATATTTTAGTAAAAAAATTAATAGAAACTGCCATTTAATAACAGAGTATAGACACCAAAGTAATTTAAAATTATGCATCTAAAATGTTGTTGAACACAAGCTTAAGCTTATGTACGTAGCTCGTTGTATGGATGACATGCAGGTATTGTTGAGGTTTTATACTAAATTTTCGTGTGGTCGTTTACTTTAAAGACTAATTTGTATGGCGTTGTAACAACTTCTTGTTGTCATAAATCTAAGTGTTTATAAAAAAAAAGAGCGACAATTTTTGTCTATCATTAATAATTAGTGATTACCTTGATAGTTAATAGATCTTTGAAAACAACTATTACATGCACCATAAAATAAATGTTCTAAAAAAATAAAGTGGGTAAGTCGTGGATGTCGCTCTGCTGCACAGTAGGTTACAAGTGGGTTACTGTAATGGATGGAATTAAATTTGAGTTCAATGATATTATATCATTGTATACGAAAAACGATGCTGAGTGGAGGGAGTTTATCTGTCTAGGATATATTATAGGTTATTAAAAATTTTCAAACCATAGATTGAAAAAGAAAATTTTTTATGAATTTCTAGCATAAAATAATTTGCGAATTTTCGTGATTTTTACGTATGTTGTCAACATTCAAACTTTGAATGCTCGTAAAAAAAATTGTGACTACTATGAATTTATTTTATTTTTCTACTGCTATTTTAATGTTAGGAGCTTTGTATTACATTTTCAAGCTTTTCTACTCAAAAAACATTTTTTTATCGATATTAATCTAAATAAAAACAAATAATAATCGAAAATTTCAAATGACTATAAATAGTTCAACTTATGTCAAAATGTTTTGGTGGATAGAAGATACTTATATAAACATTCGATGATAATTGCATTATGGTCATTCGTTTTAAAGTTACATCAAAAACCAAAATCGTTTTTTGTCGAAAATTGACTGTGCGTATAAATTCCCGTTTTTTCCTTAATTTTTAGTTTGTTTATCCCAATTATTGGTCAAAAGTAAATACTGGGAATATTTACTTTTGACCCGCCTAAAGTACAAACTAGATTCACTTTCTGATAGAACGAGGTGCTGAAGTCGAAATCGAAGCACTTTTACTGCCCTAAAACGTGACGACATACATAAAAAAAAAAATAAAAAAATAAACACACACCATGGTAAAACCAATACACTCCTCGCTCCGCTCAGAATCTAAAATCTCGTCAAATATTTGATATTAAATATTGATATATTTATAGAATAATTAAGAATTTATCCATCGACAGCCTTTTTTTATATTTGTATAATCAAATATTTATTATGTAAGAAGAGCCAATAACTAACTCTCTTAGAAATTCAAAATTATTTTTTTCTTATCAAATTTATCATAAAAATTGTAGTTATTGGTGCTATAATTATGTTTTATATGTATACATATTTCATTTAGATATTTCTTTTTTTTAAGAGGAGATTTTGTAAAGAGAAGAGTGGTCACATATAATAAAAGCCACACCTGAAATAGGAGTCTGTGCAAGCCTACGTCATAAACGTACCAAAAACTGTATAATTTTGGACATTTAACCTAAGTACAGAATATAGGTTATTTAATTATGATTTGTTCAAGTAACGGCATGTATATGTATTACAATTATTGAAAAAAAAAACACATTTTAGTTAGGTAACTCACTGATCTCTATTCAGTGTCGTTTTCGCGTTTTTCGAGTAAGATGAGATATCACATATATAAAATTTAAATTTATAAACATAATATAATACTGATTTGACGTGAATGAGGTATAGTTACTTAAGTATACAGTAAGTGTATATTTTTAATAGATATAAATATAACTTCCATTATATTCAAGTATATATTTTTGAACATTATATTTTACGTACGATATAAAATATTATGAATGCAATTAAAGACATATGCATGTCAACAAACGTAGAAAGATACCACATAATACATTTTACATTCACAACAATTGATTTTATTATTTTTTTAAATCAGACTGATAAGACCTATTATAAAATTTAAAGGTACGATTTTTATTCGAGTCATGTCAAAGACTTTTATTGATATTTTAATACACTAGTTATAAACATTGTAAAACTGTATTTTTTTGTAAATTTTAAAACTAAAATATCATAAAACCCTCTAATGCGCCCCATACGATAACGTATAGTAGGATAATCACTCTAATTTTAAAAATAACAGAGCAAAGTTAATTATTGTGAAAGTACATTACGTTCTTTGTTTGTAAGACGGGGTTTATCCATATGGTTAAAATAATATTAAAATTAAATTATAACACTCTAAATGTAAATTAGGAAATACGGCGTTGTTAAAATTTTTCAAAAAAACATTTTTCCTTATTACAAGATTGATGAATAATTAATACCATTAAAATAAAGATAAATTGTTTTCATAATAATATGCCGATACGTTTGTATTTATTATTGGCTATAACGTTTTTCCAATTTTGTCATGTTAGTTTGGTTTATTTAAGGTATAAGGATAGACGTTTATTTTCTATTCGAACAACTATCATCATTCGTCGGATATAATAAACAATATACTTATTTCTGATTAAAATGTTGTTTGATATTTCATTATTTACATCTAAATTTATAAAAATGCATAAATAAGTGTCAATAGCTTCGTATCCAGTATATAAGAACAGTGGTTATCTCAACCACTTATTCTTATTGTTTTTTTTTTTTTTTTTATGTACATTTTAAAATATTCTTCTGCCATTTAGAGACCTTGAAACAATACATTTGGCCGGAAAATTGATGAAATTTTAAGACGATATTCGTAATACCAAACTACAATCGTACATTATATATTTTGTTTTATTTATATTGATTAAAATGTATTACATTTAAAATTTAAATTAAAGATCAAAAGCAATGGATGTATAATATATAAATAAACATAGATGGGCACCAATAAATTAATTTCGATTATAAGTATGGCATATATTATTTAACTAAACCTAATAGCAGTAAAAAATAATTTCAAAGACAGATTTAAGTTTATATTTTTTTTAATTGGTAAGTCGTTCATAGCGCTAAAACTAACCCTGTCACATAAACATTCGTTCTGGAGCAATGATTTTAGTTTTATCCTATGGGATATAATAATAATAAAATTGCGTATAAATTTATAAATCGATAAATTTAAAAAAAGATGGTTGTCTACTGATTTTAATGGATGTAAATATATAATAATATTATTATGTAACTACTAAAGTTTTTACAGTGCAGATCACATGTAGCTAATAGTTATAGTCACATAATGTATCGTTAATATTATATTATCATTATGTGTTAAAAAAGAAAACCTATTCAACGTATCATGTTCTATATAAGTCTCCTGCTCCTCTCACCACAAGAACATTGGCCATTAAAAACTAACACTATTTCCCCAGTCTCCGATATTTTATTTTCATAATGAGATACATCTGCCTCTGTGATGAGAGTTCGTTCATATAAAATCGATTTTATTCTATTTCTTTACATAAATCTATAATTTCTGCCTCTATGATGATTAATTTCTAATTTAGCAATTTTATTTCTACGTTTCTAATGTAATTATTATAAAAAGAGCCTTATAATTCCACGTAGACTTTTATGGCCACATATTTGTACTCGTGACCTTTTAACCAAACCACTAATGGAATCCGACTACAAACAACCGCATTGTGTGTTCGGGTAGTTTTTATTTTGTGACAGAACCGCAACCGTAGGTATACTGTCAACAGAATACCTACGGCGCGGCGATCCGTTGAAGACGTATTGTATAGATAAACCGCTTCGTTTTATCGAAATATGACGGCGGAAGAAAATTATTGTTTGCAGTCCGTTGAAAATTTATTGTACGTATAACGCGGACTTGATATACGTAAGAATATTTTAAAAAAAGAGCACCCATGGGAGACGGATTATTTGTTTAATCTATAAAGTAGGTATAAGAGCAAGCACGTTGAGGGACCTAGTTCGATTTCATTGTAGACCAACGTCTAAAATGGTACACTATATTATATCAAACGTATACTTTGCGAAATAAACATTCACTTGAAGAACTCCGCGTATAACTACAAGCTTATAATACTTTGTCTGCAGATCATAAATTATGCCGTACCTAACCGAACATTAGAACATAATATTACATTGTATACGATGAATGGGATTTAAATATAAAAACCCATTAGTTGTAAATATAATATTATGATATTCATAAATGGCATACAGTTTTTATGCATTCATTTATGAATACTAGCATGCATGACATATGCCGCGTTGTTTGAGTAAGACATAGAACGTATGTGACTTTCTGTTGAAATAAATTTATTCTGTAACGATAAAAATACTCTCTAATCGTTTAAGTCGTAAATCGGTTCCATACTGATTATAAAAATTGTATAGTTTCAATTTTGTTGCTTTTAGGAACCAAAAACTTTTAAAATCAAGTCATGCTAGGCAACATTTAATTTATTTGAGAAAAAAGAACAAATCTTCATTTATATCCATATCAAAATACAAAGTAATAATCTACTTTTTAATTCTAGAGAGGATTTAAACTTAATAATATTATAGAATTTTAATCAATGCAAAATTATAATTGATTTGTACAAAAATATCCTTACAAACAACTTTTTACTTAATTTTTAGGTATGCTGAGCGTACCAATGATTGTCTTGTTTTAGATTTAATACTATAATAAGTAGTTACGTTATATAACAATTTGTTATTCGGTTATAATATTAATATTTAATTCGTTGATCATACATTTAAAATTAATCGAGTAATTGACGCCAAAAGTTTTAAAATATTTTAATATGGAATAAACATTAAAATATTTGGTAAAACAATATGAAATTTATAATTTAAAATCGTTGTTTGTTGTAATTTTAATGTTATTGGTATAAAAGACACATCCAAGTTCTGTGTAACGTTTAATACTACCATAATTTACAAAATAAATATTTAATCCAACATATAAGTTTTATTTTTAGAGCTTATATTGAGATGATATCTTTGAAAGAATTATTATGATAATGGGTTGAGAGGAGTGGTAAGGTAACAACATTTGGTCAACCACTTCAACATCCTCGAGCTCCACCATACTAAAATCGTTTATCATATTATGCAGCCTGCAATACATTAAAGTATTATTTTCGATTGCCAAAAATTACAGTATAGCATATTATTTTTCTCGATTAATATTGTCATTTTAAAAACTATAAAAATAAACCACTTGGATAAATATTTTTACAATCAAAAGGTTTCTAGAATCCAGATTTACAAAAGGTAAATTTGTATTTTTCAAACAAAATTTAAATCAGATTTAAAATTTTTTACTTTCGGTTTTAAAAATAAAAATAAAAATGTTACATATACATGTAGCACTTTAGTCATTAAATGTTATATGAAAATTAAAAAATATTTGTTAAAACAATATTTATTTAATTCGTCAGGTTTTCATGTTAGACTATATAATTACATGAATTAAAAATAATTTATAAATATGTGTAATTTATTATTTAAACTTCAAGCTATAATATCAAACATAATATTATAATTTAATAAATATTTCAATGACAGAACACCGCTTATACCATCATAATATAATAAAACTGTTCTAACTGTCCTAATCACTGGAATAATTATGTTTCATAAGCCAAAATATTGAACTAAAGTCAATGAAAATAGCGTGTCTTAAAATGAATGAATGTTATGTGATATGTTGTTCATCTTGTCCAAAACCAACTATGATGTATTATTATAAATTTCAAAAAAACTTTTATAAGACATGATTGTCACATGGAATAAAAAATATTGCCTGTTAGCCGATAGACTATAAAATAAAAAGATTAAACATACGTGCTATCATAGCATACCTCATAGAAAGAACAAGTGTAATGGTTTAGGCAAATTTTAAGTAAAACAAAATTCGTCTTGCATGATATAGTAAAAAGATTCTTAAGTATAGCCATATTTTCATCATTCAAAATTAATCATTGAATATTGAGTCCATATTAACGTGTTTTTTAGATTCTGAGCGAAACTATGATTGTATTGATTTTACAATGTTGTATATTGTGTTTTTTTTTGTGTGTACGTACACGATAAGTTGTCAAAATAATGCTTCGATTTTTAACTTCAGTAGCTTTTACGGTTGGATAATGGATCTAGTTGGTGCATTGGGGAGTTCAAATTTTTTTTGGAATTTCCCAATATTGTTTTTAAAATCACCTTGAAAAACAAAACCAAAATTAAGGAAAAACGGGAATTTTTACGAAAAATCAAATTTTGATATGGTGTAACTCTAAAAAAAATTACCGTAGACACGTGACATTTTCAGCAAATGTGTATACTGGCATTTTATATGCATGATACAATTTTCAAAATATTTCAAAATCTTTCGAAGTTATTATATACATTTGATATTGTCGAACTTTTTATTATTTTTTTTTTTTTTTTATAAATGAGAGTAAACTTTAATTTGTTTCATATTTGTTCAAAAAGCTTCAACATTTAATACAAGGCTCCTAATATATTGTTACGATGACAGTTGAGAATATTAAAAACACATAGCCAAAATTTTTTTTAATGAGCAATTTTTTTTTTTAGATTCTGAACGGAGTGATGAATATATTGATTTTACAATGATGTGTGCTTTTTTTAATTTTTAATTTTTGTGTCTGTCACCACGTTTTGGAGCAGTAAAAGTGCTTCGATTTTCGACTTCAGTACCTCGTTTGATCAGAAAGTGAATCTAGTTGATACTTTGGTGGTGGGGGGGTCAAAAGTAATAATTTTTTAATAATCGGGATAAACAAACTAAAAATTAAGGAAAAACGGTAATTTTTACGCAAAATCAGTTTTCGACAAAATTTCGGTTTTTGGTTTAACTTTAAAACAAATGATCATAGATATATGAAGTTTTTACCGAATGTTTATATAAGTATATTTTCTATCCTACACGAAATTTTAAAAAATTTCAACTTAAGTTAAACAATTTATAGGCATATGAAATTTTCGATCATTATTAGTTTTTTTTTTATTTATATCGATAAAAATGTATTTGTTCGATAGAAAAGCTTGAAAATTTAATACAAGATTTTTAACATATTGTTACAATAGCAGTTGAAAAATAAAAAAAATTAATACTCACAATTTTTTTTTATAAGTATTCTAATTTTGAATTTTGACGTAAAATTTACGTAAAAATCACGAAAATTCCGCAGATTATTTTAAACTAAACATTCATAAAAAATTTTCTTTTTGAATCTAAGATTTTAAAATTTAATACAAGGCTCCTTACAAGTTTTTCAATCTTTATCACAAAAAAAATGTTCACCGGAAATTCAATTTAAATTTTTGAGCGTTTGAAATTTAAATTTTTACTATATTGAATTTTCACTATATTATATTATCTCATTTAAAGATTTTCTTATTTTGGTGTAACTTTAAAACGAATGACCGCAGATACTTGAAAATTTCACTGAATGTTTATATAGGCATTTTCTGTATTTGATAAAAGTTTCTAAATGTTTTTTCTTTTGAGCTGTTTACTGATATTTTAATTTTTCAACTTTTTTAGTTTTTTTTTCTATTAATGTTAATAAAATTTTATTGTTTGGGTCAAAAAGCTTCAAAATGTAATATAAATCTTCCACAAATTGTTTCAATAGAAGTTGAAAAATATTAAAAATACATAAGCACGATTTTTTTTTATAAGCATTTAAACTTCAAATTTTGATTAAATACATAAAAATTACGGCAATGTTCTAATTTTCTTAGATAGAAATTCATAAAAGTTTTTTTTTAGATCTAAGATTTGAAAATTTAATACAAGGCTCATAATATATTTTTACAATAGTAGTTGAAAAATAATAGAAATATATTATAGTCATTATTTTTTTTATAAGCATTCAAAATTTGAATTTCATCAGAGCAACATCCACGACTTACCCGCTTTTTTAATTTTTTATTAGAAATAAACAATCTATACAAATATATTATACAATAAGCTTATGTGCTAAGTAAAGACAGGACGTGATAAATAATAAGCAATTAAAGTTCCAAATTTTGACAAAATACATAAAAATCACGAAAATTTGCAATTTATTTTGAGTTAGAAATTATAAAGATAAAGATCTATAATTATAAAATTCAAAACAAGATTCTTCATGAGTTTGTCTATTTTTCTGAAATAAAAAATGTCTACTGGAAAGTCAAATTAAATTTTTATAAGAATTTGAATTACAACATTGGATATTCATTATTCATTCAATTTCTCGTTTACCGATGACCTTATATAATTGTTATTCAATAACGAATAAAAACTTGAAATTTACATGATATGTTTATTTTATTAATTCCTATACTTGATAAGATTTTCTATATATTTCATCAATTATTTAGTTATTTATAGACATTTAAAATGTTCCGTTTTTTTAGTTTTTTATTCTATAAATGTCAATAAAATTATATCCGTTGGGTTAAAAAACTTAAAAATTTAATAAAAGGTTTCCCATAAATTTATATATAATAGCAGTTGGAAAATATTAAAAATACCATAACCAATTTATATACCATATACATATAACCATTTAAAGTTCAAATTTTGATTTCAAAATTAATTTAATTAAAAATTTACTGATTCTTTAGTGGTTAAAAATTTATAAAACGTTTAAATTTTATAATAGCTAAAGATTGAAAATTTAAAACAAGATTTCAAGTAAGTAGTTAATCCTGCTGCAAAAAAATCTATAAACTATTCAAACATAGTTTTGTTGTTGTTACGTATTATTAATATAAACGTATCATATAGACATTTATTGTTAATAGTATAAATTATAGTTCTACTCGCTAATAACCGATGGAAATTCTCTACTGATCATAGTATGATACTTATGATTATTGTTAGTATAAATCGTATATTACGTGTAATATCATATAATATAAATGCTGAATATGCAACATTTGTTATAGTTATTTTAAGTTCAAATTTAAGTGTAATTACATATTAAATAATCAAGTATAACAATTTTAGTTATAGTTGTAATTTAAAAATATAAATCGTGGGTACTTAAATTTCTAGACTACACTTTATATTCTAATAATAATAGCTAATGTCGTTAATGACTTATACTAATACTTTATAACAAATAGTATATACCTACTTTGAATGACTGAGTGAGTTGGGTTGTTGGGTACTTAATGAATATGATTTGATTCATTTGGAATTTATCTTATAAGTATCTAATTTTTTATTTATTTTTTTTTTTTTGAATTAATATAGTACCTATAACCTAAACCGTCTCCACTCAAAATCGTTTTTCGTGTACAATGATATTATATCATTGAATTCAAGTTTAATACCATCCATTACAGTTATCCACTTGTTACTTGCTTTTTTAAACTGTTATTACCTACAATTCATTGATAGACATCGAACTTGAGGATTTTCAAAAACCGTCATAACTTAAAAATGTATAGGACAAAAGATTCACACAAGAACTAGGGTAAAAAAATTCATCACTATATTTGCGTTTCATCTACAAACATTTTTTACGAAACATTTATTCATGAATATAACGGAAAGCAATAAAATTCTGGCAACCATAACATAAAAAAAAAGATATGTAAAACATTAAGCACGTACGTATAAGCTAATGCTAGCGTTAACACTGCTAGGTACCTGGTTTATCATATATAGGTAAAAGCCGTCTGACATTGAAATCATTCGAATAGTTCAAAATCAAATTGCTTTGTGAATTTTTGGTATTACGTTCAATCATATTCAACACTGCAGTCTATCATACATTTTAATAGTCTATAGAATACTTTATGAGAAACAAAATTTTAGCAACACAATATGACGTTTCAGGTTTTTTGAATATTTTGAAAAAAAATCACGATTTCTTCGAGTTCCATGATCATATTATATTATAATTACAACAGCAGTCATCGTGAGCACTAAATAAACTGTTTCATTCATCATCTGACATTTACGGTAAGTTTGATAATTTTAAACTCTCGAAAAAAACGATTCAAGTCCATTCACCCCTGTATGTACAATACAGTTGATTTTAGAACGGTAAACATATAAAATGTGTACATATTGAGTGCTTAAGATATTTTTAACTCTTTGTTTATGACTATTGTATGTATCATTATAATACAGACGGATAAAACAAACGAAAATCGATTTTTTCTGTTCAATATTGTCTTACACGACAGAAAAGAATAAAATTTAATAATAATAATTGACTATGATTAAAAAAGAAAAATTCCAGTATCTCAGGCGTCTGGTGCGCATACACATACCTCAAAAAGGCCACAGTAATAGTATCCGTTTGGTGCTCCAACTTCGGACACCAAATCCGCCGAGAAACAACAACAATAATAATAATAATAATAAAACAATAATGAAACAATTTGATCAAATGTTAAAAACGATAACCAATAATCACGGCTATTTTGAATCTCGCGAAACGATCCGATGTATCATCCCGAGGTTTTCGTCAGAGTTCCGTTCGCATCGGCGGACTATAATCGACAGAGACAACGGTAAAGTCTATACGCGAGCCCAACGTGTTCGCGAGCGGCGCTTACGGACTCCCTCGTCGTCGCTTGGCCCGACCATCGCCGAACGAATGACGATGGGGTGTGTATGCGTGTGTGTGTGTGTGTGTGTGTGTGTGTGTGTGTGTGTGTGTGTGTGTGTGTGTGTGTGTGTGTATTGGGTTAAGTAACACATTTTTAGTTGTAGCTATTGTACAATACTTTTGGGTTTAAAAGTTTTTTTTTTATAAATTTTATACCTGAATAAACTTTTATGACAACAATGTTAAGTAACGACAACTTATATTTCATACACAATAACAACAATTTGACGTTTAAAAATAATATTGATACTTTTTTTTTAACGCGTTTGAACGCACTGAATTAACAACAAGTATACTCATCGTACACAAAAGTATAAACACGAATAAATATGATTTTTTTATTTTATATCAAATTGGTTAAGGATAAACAAACTTCGTCTCTCGTCTCATTGGATTTTAAGAGTTTCACGTAGATACCAAAAACGGATTTCGGTTATATTTATATAATTATTCATATATTATAAACTATTAAAGAACCAACCTATACACATCAGAAATCTCAAACTCAATTCTGATCTTATTTTTAATTATATTTTTAGATATTAAGTTTGGGTGCATTTTATAAAATATTCTCATAGGTTACGATGACATTATAAATTGTTATTATACTTTTTATAATTTGATTTGAATTTTAAATCTAAATGATGACTACCTAAAACATTGTCGAATCATAATTACCAAATCTGAAATCATATATTGCATTATATTTGTCTAAAATATTTTAAACAAACCAAAACAGATAATTGATATTCAATAATGCCTTGAATTTTGATTAGTGATTACCGTAAATACTATATTTAATGATAAACACAACACATTATGAAATTACGGTAAAAAACTAAATTAATCTGTGAATTATGGTAAATTTTAATAGGTATAATAGTATTATTCTATGAAGAATTATAATTGTGTTTAGAATGTGAAGAGTTTCGTTGAGTCTATTCAAATGATGTTCGATTATTATAACGAAGCACACAACACTATTAAGAACTTTGGAATATGTCATTCCTGGCTGGATGAAATAATAGATATGGGCAATGTAAAATATATAGATATAGTAAATATTTTATGAGATCGTCGTTTACTGTATGCGTATATATTTTAAACGAAGGTGTATTTCTCATTTTTCAAACAAAACACATATACCTATGATTATATTATTATATGAACTAGAAATTACTTTTAATCCGTCAACCCAACCAAAAAAAATAATTTATTATTTTTAGTATTTTTTACCACTTTTCAAAAATAACACCACCATTTTTTTTGATATGAAAATAATTAAAATTATACGAAGAAGATACGATAAAAATATTAAAGTATAATCTGAATAATTAGTATTTTTTTTTTTTTAAGTCAATATCAGTGTAATAGCTAATTATTAAACACAAATAATGGTATCATGACGTTTCTACGCCATTGCACGAATCGGCTAACAAAGTTAGCATTAGATTATGTAATTTATATTTCATAAGCCAAAGCAAGTACCTTTTCATTTAATTAATCTCTGAGGACGCGGAGGACGACGATAGAAATTTGTCTTTATTCTAGGTTGTATTTGAATTTTTCTTTCTTTTCGAGTCCCCAAAGATGAATTTCTATGTACATTAACAATAAATACGCAACGCTGATTTTTAGACAGTTAATTTATCATCATCCATTCTCTACATAACGAGTAAGTATAAGTTCATAAACAGCTGCGATTTACGTTCGAATTATATAAACGACGACGCTATGTTGATATTTGAACGTATACTTCCAAATTTATACATGGAAATCTTGAAGCAAAACGTGTTAACCACAGTAAAGTTGTGATTTTTTGATAGGTTAAAACGCGTGAGATGTTTTATATAATAAACTTGTCACTAGACACCACTATTAATAATAAAATATTATATAATATATTACGTCAGAGTATTGAAGATCTGAGAGAAAAAAAAAGTCATCTTAAGATCAAGTTCACATTATTATTAGAGACCATCACTGCCGCTGCAACCATCGAGGTGAAAAAATTGTAAGGAAAAAAATTCAAAATGTATCAAAAAACTCATAGAAGTGTAGCTCCAGCCAGTTTACATCACTGTGTAAGACTAGGGTTTATAATATATTGAATTTTAAAATAAACAGTAAAATATTCAGTATAAATAGGTATACAATCAAATTTCTAATAATTTTCAAGCTACCATTACGTGAAAGAGAACAAGGTCGGTGCAATTGGAGGGGTTGCTACATGTACCCCCTCCCAAAATACCAGGGTCACGTGATCTATAGATCTTTTAGGCCCATCGTAATGCGTTGAATGTACTACGAATTATTTTTATAGTTGAATATCAATGCATTATACTAGTGATGAATTATTTATTTTTTCATCGTGTTTTAAGATAACAAATGACAATATATTAATCCGTATTCATATTTAAAAAGACGAGATATTTATTGTCTTGCTGCCACCTATTTATAAATTCATTGAATCTTAAAAACGGTTTTTATTATCCTTTATAGTATTTCACTGTTGATATGATTTATATCTTATATTTTTAAGCCACAAGTATACTAGGTATATTCGAATATTATACGATACAGAAACACGACTATACATTGGCTATCGATCGATAAACGATTAATATCGTCTATAGGTATTATTATTTTCTATACTATACTTTGTTCTGAGTGAAGCCACGCTGTCAAAAAATAGTGATTTTTGTTTTATTTTCATTTTCAAATTTTCTGTTACAACAAAATCGTTTCTAAATTCTGGTTTATAATGTTTCGTTTACGTCGGGATATACTGAGACTCTCAGATCCTAGCATCGATTTTAAATGTGATGTAGGTTTTGTTAGTGCTACTACCACAGCATTTTAAAATGTTTTTCATCAAACACAAAACCACCAATCTTGTAAAATTAAAATTTGTACCTAGCGTGATATTATATGTTTTTTTTTTTACATTACTTTCATATTATATTTAAAGGCACGATTATAAACATTAATTGCCTATTTTTATAGATAAATATTAAAAAAAAAATCGAACTTATGTGGGTACCATTCACATGGGAATAACTGGCAACGAAATGGCTGACAAAGCAGGCTAACCTTGCTACCAGAATTATCATTTATCCCCCACCCTACAATTACCGACCTACCGATAAACGACATATACAATCATCAATCAAACTTAAAATATATTCTAAATGGCAACACTTTTGGGATACCGTTCCCCCCACTAATAAACTCAAGATAACAAAAAGGGATACAAAGAAATGGAGCTCACCTTATCACCTTAATAGACGACAAGAAGTCGCAATCACTAGATGTAAAATCGGGCACACATGCTCTACTCATTCCTTCCTCATCAACAAAAGTCCCCCACCCACCTGTGATGAATGCCACGCTGATCTCACTGTCCAACACATCATAATATTACATTGCATAAAATACCGCCACAAAGAAACCAACTGGGAATACCACCGAATATTGAAGAAGCGCTTAATGAAAAAAATATCAATAAAATTAACCTATTTCTAACCAATACTAACCTTATTAACATTGTATAAATCCTGCTCCGTATTTTTAAGACCCTAAAATTTGTAATAATTGTAATTAACCTTTTTTTTTTTCCTGTTCTAACTTTACTTATATCTCTTTTACACTGTAAACCTACACCAGGCTAATGGCCGGCGATGTGGAAGCCTTATTTCTAATTAAAAGAAAAAAAAAATATTCAAAAAATAAATATTGTTTTTATCGCTACAATATAGTGGAAAATATATGTAATAATCATGAAAATTAATTTTTAGTTACACTAACTAGCTGATTTGTAAAAAGAAATTCAAGAATAAACCATGGAAACTTCAAAATATACCAAAAATCTTGTAGAAAAAAATATATTTTGTGATTCTCTTATGAATTATGATGCACCCACGTTGAATTAACCGGCATGTGATTTAAAACAGTGTGCCGAGAAATTTCGCACTTAAATCGATTCGATTATATTTTATTATTATAACAATGATACCAATAATAATACTTTACTTAAACATCAGCTGACAATTCAACACATGTGAACGTGTCAATTACCTAATAATATTATATAGATCATTCGCATATACCATAGTTCTCAGAAGTCTATTTTTTCATTTAAAACCGACGGCGGCGTTCTGCAATGCTATTATTGTGATTTACACGATATCGTATTATATATATTTATTATTATATGCTATAAAAAACGAGTGCCAACGAAATAACAATAATAAAATACCATTCCGGTGTGGGTATTCAATCGTACGATTTACGCGCGTCACGACATATCGTAAATGTGCATTATTTAAATGATGCTCGTTGTCTCACATAATCCATATTATATTATTTTGTTTGTTTTTACGTTTAAATCATACTATTTTACTATTTCTCCAGCGTCGAATGATCATTAAATAACCAATTCATAGTTTTATTGAATGTAAATGTATTAGTATTCTGATTAAAAACAAGCACGTTTCATAACCCTATAAATAAAAATAATAATTGGGTATTCATTGTTAAATATATTACGAACCAATACTTATTATTAGTATTTTTATATTTACCTGAACACAGACATGCATATATTGACAGATGACAATAATAATCATTATTCTGCGGGAAATATGTGTTCAATCTGTCATAAATCTTAATTTATAGTCAACGCCGTAATAGATTAGATCAAATTAGCAAATGATTTTTTTATACTACTATATTATATAAAATGATATACATTCCATTATTCTAGTTTGCTCTTTTTTTTCTACACGATTTTATATGAATCAAATTTTTTAAATTAATGTTAATTGTAAACATTTCTGTATTTTTTTTTAAATATTATTATTGTTAAGGCTTCAAAAACACAATTTATTAGCCTAAAATTGTTAGATACATGTTATTATATTAAACTACTTTACATTTTGAACAATTTTTTTTTTATTTTCACTTTGTTGTAGTCGAAGGCAGTTATTATTGATCCGTGGTCTTTTATATTCGATATGAGATTTGCAATCTACATAAGGTCTTTTTGTGTGTTATTTCATGTTCTCAATACGTATTTTGGTAATAATAATAACCAACAACATGAATATTTATTTATTTTTACTTTTTATTTAATAAAAATCTAAGCCCTAATTATTAATATTTTTTAATAATTGCAATGGAGAGTTATTGACCAGATGATATCATAGGTATACCTATAACACTATGTGATAATAATTATTATAGTTTCCGTTTCTATAGTGAATTATGCGGAATGTTCAGCGTGACAACGTATAACTTCGGAGGGTTACTTGTACATTATTCACAATATGAATTAGTATAATGTTATCATTTCATCTAGCCACTAGTCGAATTGAGTAATAACTAAATTGAGTAATTATATTCGTATCTATGATTTGAAAACTACAACAGGTATAGTGTAATGTTTACAGCTGTACAAACATTGAAGAATAACATTCGTATAATTATGGTAAACTTTAGTTTCCCGTAACACATAAAATGTAGACCTACTTATACCTAATATGTAAACGCACAAAACTTTCCAAATATTCCCTTAAAACATAACGAAAAAAAATTCAACACATTTCATGAATGTTTATGTACTTTTATAAAATAGAGCAAATTTGTAAAAAAAGTCATGTACATTCAGTTGCAAAATTAATTTTTCGTGGTTCTAAAATTTAATATTCATCATATTAATATTTATCGTATCCAATCCCAAAACATCTTCTTTAGCTTAACGGTTCATTTAGGACCAGCACGTCCATAAAAATCGCTTACCATCTATCCCTCTGATACGCTGTCTTTAATGTTGAGTTCTAGTCTATTATTATCATCTTTGACAATCAACATCAATCCATCGAATTTTGGGTCGTCCCAGCGGTCTTTTTTATTTATTTTATTGACTAACACGTTAACATTGAATCCCAAAATATAATGCTTTATAATTTCAATCAAAATAACAAAAAAACAATCCATATTATAGTATACAACATCTGAGTGTTATGCACTAATATAAATCCACTCACATCATAGTTGATGTACAGGATAGTTTATTATAAATAGATTATATTATATTAATATGGCGTGTCGTAATATTAAATTTAAAAGTAATAGCCAATGACCAATTGTCAACATATTTTGTTAAATTACATTATAGGTTTTAATGATGTCCTCAAACACTAAAGACAATTCTTGAATAGTGAGAAAAATTGTAGTACTACATCGATAAAGAAGTTTCGGAGTATTGAAATGCTGCACGATCCTCAATTGACAACTGTTTTACAGCCCTAAAAAGTGAAAAACATTAAAGAGAATAGAATTGGTCATAGCCAAATAACACATATCTGGTCAAAATCTAAATAAAACGAACAAAGTAATAGCTCAATAGTTAAAGTTGACTTTCCCGGATTTAGGAAAGTTGAGAGACTATAGAGTTGACTATAGAGTTTAGACTAAGACATTATCTATTCAAAGTTATGGTAAAATGCGTATAGGTACTTTCCATTGCTATTTTCATTATGTACTTATTACTCCTACTTCAAACCTTGATGGATGACAAGCGTCTTTCAATTAATTTTGTTAATTTTGGTCATGATACTGACCGGTGGTCACATATTATGTTTTGTTGTTTAAACTTATTTTAAATATTCGGTCTGTGATGAAAGTACAGCTCACACTACTCTATATACTCTATATATTTTTATCATATTGCCCATACTGGTAAATTGTCTTAACATAGATATTTAATAACCAAGGACAATATATTATACTTTAAAAACACAAGCTTTCTAAATATATCAGTATATCTATAATAATATTATAATTATTATACACGGAACAACGCGTTTATTTTAAAAGCATCAAACTCAAATAGTGCCTATTCGATATATTTATGAGTAATGTGTGTATAGAGTATTTTATTGGACTTATTATTTTTTGTTGGAATCTTTAAGTAAAATTAGAATCATTCCAACATTTTGTATATTAGGTATAATTTTATAAATTTGAGTCACGCCATAACTGTCAGTTTTTGTCATAATGTTTACAATAAAATCATTAGCAATTTTCGGACACAATTTTAACAGTTTTTTTTTTTTGCCAAGCTTTCACTTTTAGTTTACCTATCGTTCCCAGAAATTCTTTTATAAGTATTTATTGATAATACTTATAGTATTAAAAATCATATTGTTAATTTTCAATCTAACTGGTTTTCAATTATTCGTTTGTTTTTTAAAATATGTATTTCTTAGCTGTATCATAATATGATCATATAATATTATATTATAATAAGGTTATAAAGTCTAATGCCATATGTATATATCATTTTTGTGTGCTACTCATCTCTGTCATAATTTGTTTTGCTTACATTTTGTCCATACAACAGCAACTGATTCACGTTTTGGAGTCCCAAGAAACTGACAACAATAATGACCTATTTTTAATGGTTTTGATACCCTCTGGCTTTTCAGTAAAACTAATTAAGTTCTAGGCTATATCCTGTGTAGCAAGTGTTCCAGTGTACTTTATTTCCCCTTATCAATTATTTAACTGTATTTTTATCCCTACTAGCCCCACAAAATCCTTCTATATTTTTCATAACTGTATTTGGTTTTATTTTTCCTTAATGATTTTTGCAGTATAAATAAACAGAACTAAGCGTTCTTATCACTTGAATTTTGAATTTTTTTTTTTTTGTAAACTTTGAATTATTGAATATAAAATCGTGGTATTGTGTTTTTCTACTTTCGTAAAAACTTATATATATATATATATATATATATATATATATATATATATATATATATATATATATATATATATAGTGTGTGTGTGTGTGTGTGTGTGTGTGTGTGTGTGTGTGTGTGTGTGTGTGTGTGTGTGTGTGTGTGTGTGTGTGTGTGTGTGTGTGTGTGTGTGTGTGTGTGTGTGTGTGTGTGTGTGTGTGTGTGTGTGTGTGTGTGTGTGTGTGTGTGTGTGTGTGTGTGTGTGTGTGTGTGTGTGTGTGTGTGTGTGTGTGTGTGTGTGTGTGTGTGTGTGTGTGTGTGTGTGTGTGTGTGTGTGTGTGTGTGTGTGTGTGTGTGTGTGTGTGTGTGTGTGTGTGTGTGTGTGTGTGTGTGTGTGTCTAATAATTTTTGTGATAGGCAAAAAAAAAATCTTGTTTAGATAAATTTATTTTATTTTATTTTAAAATAAATATACAATCTATAATCACAATCAGAGTATAGAATTTAAATGTTTAAACTTTTAAAGTCATGGACAATTGGATGAAGGAGCCATCCATCAGTGGTGAAACTTGAAAAAGAAATAAGTATACATAAATTTAGAAACTTTTATTTGGGTAATTTAATTCCTGTAAATGTAATTTAACCACAATAATGATTTAAAATAAAACATAAATAACGATACTTAAAGACGTTATATTTGGTCGGTTGATGTTTAAACACTGTTATTCATGTTTGGGAAATAATTTTAAATTGGATATAATATAGCTATGATGATTCTTACCTTACATTTATATAAAAAATACTTCAATATATATCTTAAGTACGAAAAACCAATTCAAAAAACTAAGTAGGTATTATATGCTTGAATATTTGTATTTATGGGGGGAGGGGGGATTCTTTGACCACTTAACTCTCATAATCTTGTATCTCAAAAACTATTAAAGTTTTTTAAAATATTAATAAGCAGTCATTACAAAACCAAAATGTTATTTGTTACTTTTAATTTAGTTTGTATGGCCAGCTAGATTGATATTAAACATTATGCAAAGTACCAAGAATATTTCACTCCTTTAATCTTGAATTTTAATATTTATAACTATAATCTATAATCACTAATCATATTAAATTTGTTTTGTTAATTATACTAAAAAATATTAACTTAATAAACAATAGTAAAAATATTTCTGAGTAACGTCTTCAAATTATGTAAAAAAAAATGATATATATATTTTCCAAAACATAAACCTGTATATATTTTAAAATACACACACCAGGTGGAAGATTGAAAAAAACTTTCATAAAGTTGGATTAACAAAATGTGGAATTCTAAACACAACAAATGGACTTATCTCTTGTAACAATATAATAAAACACTCTCAAAATGTATGTATATCATATATTATTACACGTTATAAATTTAGTGGAGTACATTATGTTCATGATTGAAAATGAAATACAATTAACTTTAATTGTTATAATATACAACCTAAAATCCATCATAATTTTTATAGTCAACCGGTAATTCCTTGAAATTCAAAAATCTTAACTATACTATATACGTATATTAATACTAGAATTTGATCGAAAAAATGTATATACACATAAATAAATTATAAAACAGATGATTAAAATCAGGAACGGCGCTAGGATTTGCGGGGCCCCGGGCAAAATAAATAACAGTCACATTACATATTATCCAAACTAACTAATCTCTGAACAGTATAAAATATCATTTAAGAACTGCGGGGCCTTGATTATAATTTTAACATCGACGGGCCAGGGGCAACTGCCCCGATTGCCACCCCCCCCTCGCGCCGTCCCTGATTATAATACCATCATAATTGTATAAAAACAAATGTTATGATTTCGTGTAAATTTAATGTTTCAAAAATTTAATTTAGATAATAAGTTTTAGTACTATTCTAATGACTATAAAATGCTCACTATACAAATTAAATTAATAAGCCTATACCTATAGATAATGAAAATAAAATAATATAAATATAACTCTTATATGTGGCACATATATAATTGATGTAAATATTTCCTGGGGAAAATAGAATCCACTGTCTAATAAATACTTGAGTTGAGGTAAGTACCAAAACATAAATATATGCACGAAAAAGCTAAATTTAGTGAACCTACACATAAATGTTGAGTCAAAAATATCGTCTAGGTATATATAACACACAAGCTGTGGAAAGGTTGAGGTACCAAATCACGCGTAAATTCACGTAAATTCAAAAATCCGTGTAAACAAATAGGTACACAAATCTTGAATCAAAAATTAGCGTGTATATAAAATACACACACAAGCAGTGCCAAGGTTGAGGTACCAAGTCACGTAAAAATTCTCAAAAAAAAAAAATCGTATATACACATATACACAAACACAGGTCGTAGAATCACGAGCCACGAGTTGGGCGCCACTTTGTCGTATACGCCGATCACTGACGTACACAAATAAACGAACTAATTAATTATAAGCACTTTTATTGAACACTTTGACGTCCATTGGCGATCGAGTCACACGATCACCACCTAGCTCTGACATTGGTGGTCAGTGGTAATCGAGTCACACGACTACCGCCAACTGACCCCTTTTCGGTCTTCACATATTCCTTAAATATAAATTTTACAATCGAAACAGTATCGGTAATATCGATATTGAGTTTAACCTAGTTACATTATACTTACTGACTAAGCTTAAAATTATACTAATTGTTATTATTGTATTACGCCATTACTTAATTTTTTTTGGTATTTTACCAGTTGGCAGTTACATATGATTGTTTACTTAACCTAGTTAATACTTCTAATTGTAATATTTCTTATATATTATGCATGATACAACACCACGGTGTGCAATTATACACACCCTACGAAAAACTCCACCTACTTCAAATATTTAATTTATTAAAAGAATATTAATGTGATTATTCTACTTCCCATTTTTCCTATAATTAGGTTCTTTCTTTTATAACGTTTGTTCGTTTATTATCAGTAGTTTAAAAAAAAAACTATCTGACTCAAAAAACTTTCTATAAATCTAAAAAACATTCCAAAATATCCTATACATCACTGCTGCTAATTTGCCTATGCGACGGGCTGTGCTTAATATAATTTATACAATAAATTATGCAAAATAAATATTATATAATCTTAAATAAGATAGGGTAAAATATAATAATGGGTCATGAACTGATAAATTACAAACTCGTAATGATTCTCCTTCCTCGTCGGATCGTATTTTAATTTTTAATTATGAAATAATTCTAAATATTCAACTAATGATAAAGTGACTTATTGAACAATTGCAGACGAAAAAATAATATAAGCCGATCTCAGTTTAATATACGAGTATATATTAACGTAAAGTATTTGAAACATTTTAAGATGTTTACGGTATTAGAAAAACTACAAACTTATTTCAAAAAATCATATATCTCTGCATTTATAATAATTGTCCGGAGTGTAAAATGTTTACTATTCTGGAATTCAGGGACCCTTATTTTCACTGTAGAAAATTAAATGGATCGAGTTTTGAATATAATAATAATAATGTGAAAAGGAAAAAAGTTTACTTTTTTAGACCATAAAGTATAATATACTAAACTTGTTTTATACGTTTTATTCGTGTGTTTAGTGAAGAGTTCGAATTTTTATTACCAAATAATAAATAAATCCAAGATGATTAGCTAATATTTAAAGCTTTAAATAATTTAAATGATTAAAATAAAATATTTTTGTAAGAAACATACATTAAACGTGGAGCAACAGCAGGCATTTCACTAATGAATTTATTTTTAATTGGTAATAATTCTATTTCAATAATAGTTTAATATTATTTTTAATATTAAACAAATACATGTTGTTGAACCTGCATGCTTTAATTTTGATGTAATAGTTAAAACATATTTTCGGGATCAAAATTCTTTTTATAATTTTTGTAAATATATAAATAATTAATAGATTGTTTAAAATAAATTAAAATTATGCATTACAATACCAGTAGTATATAACTAAAACCAACATAAATTTAACAAATATTTATTATTTTATTATAAAATAATATCTCAATAATAAATTTACATATGAACTATATAATATTATTGTACCAATTATACGTTATATCGAGTGTACTTCAATATAGTAACTATAGTTTTTCATTAGTATTCAAAAAAAATTAAATTTTTGGAGAATCGTATACAAATATTAATGCTTCACCATCACAAAAATATTCGTGAAATACCAACATCAATTTTATTATGATAAAAACTATATTATGTGATGCTAAATTTTTATGTATAATGGTATGGAATAGCGTCGTTCCATTCATTGTAGTTCAATATGTTGTTAAATATGTATTCTTCCTTATATTGTATACATTTTTCGGATATTATATTATTTTTTTTTCTTCCACTAAAATGTATTTCAGAATCTGATATCCATTATAACCGTGCACCGAATTACAGACTACGAGTTTGTGTAGGTTACATGGTTTTAGAACTACCTTAACTCTAAAATCTTTAAACTACAATGAAATATTACACCTGCGACATGATACCTGAACCACACGGTGGTATATATAATATTATAGTGAATTTAACTACTTACTTTTAAAATGTGTTGTAAAAGTTTATGTTGAAAATGTATTTCTCAATATTCATAAAACAATTTATGTATATTTATGTAAATAACTAAAATTTATTTGCCAAAATGTGATCCGTTTATTTTGTATATTAATATGGAATATATTGCAAACCATATTTTTCTTACGATAAGCCAAATACCTTAAATCGTGTAAAATTAATATATCGTATAATCTCGTGATAATTATAAAATTACAGTATACCATCATTTTTAAAATCTACAATCAGTCGTATTTATAATGAATTCAAAATAAATATTGCTTATTATAATCGCTTCCCGCAACCTTTTTGGTATAGTTTTAATATCAATTTTCAAGTTTACTAAATTCTGATTTAATTCGTATCAATGGATCACAATTCACAGATGAATCGCGTGCCGTTGGGGTGGCATCAACTGAAGCACTTACTAGGCCATTGTTTTGATTATAATCTTTCAAACCACTAATAATTACGGTAAAAACTTTTTGACTTAATTAATGATCATTAGCCTAATTGAAAAATGGCTAAAACAAATATTCCTTAGGATTAAAAGTGTACTAATGAAAACTTGTAAAATCACGACTGAAAAAAAAATTAAAGCACATCCAAGAGAATATAACTTTTTTAATGTAAAATAAAATAATTTTGTTCAAGTGGCTTCGTGTACGGCACAGTTGATACAGTTGTATTAGTTTAAACATTCTATATAAATATTAAACTACAGAATATAATAACCGCTTTTTAAACTGTAGATATCTCCGATGTACATCGGAATGTGTCAGACATATTGATATAACAAAGGATGATTATCATAAAAAAATAAATATTTATCATCGTGATATAGGATTTCCTCTAAATGGTATAATAAATTGAAGTATTTGAAAATATGGTCGTTCAATATACTTAAAATTTCAAAAAACCAAAATTCGTATAAATGAATTATTATTAAGCGAAACATTGTTGTTACGATATTTGGCAAATCAATCTGAATATATCTTAATATATAAAAACTGTTGGAAAATGTTTACTTTTGACCTCTATAATACACCAAGGATATTCACTTTTACATCGGAAACCACCCCCAAAGTTTGAAATTGAAGTATTATTTCGACTAGTTATGCTGTACACAGACACAAAAACAAACAAACATAAAAAAAAACACACATCATTGTAAAATCAATACATTCATCACTTCATTCTGAAATCTAAAATCTCGTGTCACAATGTTTGTTACCAATCTCCTCCGAAACGGCTGGACCGATTTTCATGAAATTTGTTGTGTATATTAAGTAGGTCTCAGAGAGTGATGTAAACTATTTTTCACATCCCTATTTTTATTTTAAAAGGTGGCTCATACAGGGATTTTTTTTAACCAACGACTATTTTTTTTTTATAGAGTTGCCGTTGGTTACCAAACATATTAAATTATTATTATTATTTTTTTTTTTATATTTAATCGCTGTTTCATATATTTAATCAATGGCCACACTGAAGTTCAAAAATGAACCAGCCGGTATGTGTTGCGCGTCAGGAAAAGTGCAACTACCGGAAATTGAAACACCACCTAAACCATCGAACGGTTTACTTATCGGTACGGATCCAGATTCTAACCTGTTCCTGAAGTCAATTCGAACATTCAATTCATGTTTCCAAATGGCATCGTTCGGAGCAACAGAAATAGTTAAAAAATAATGCTGCAAATGGTCAACAATTTAATTCAACATTCAAAATCGAAGACCAAGTTGCACAGTACTCCATTCATCTCTCAGTCATATACCAGTATACGACATTTCCACACACTTACAATAAAAAAAAAAACACACATCATTGTAAAATCAATACATTCATCACTTCGATCATAATCTAAAATAGTTTAAAATGTATATCATTTATAAAAATATATTTGTTTATGTTATCAATAAAAAACTTTGTAATTTACTCATTCATTGCAGACTATGTTCTATCCTTAATCTCGAGGGTTATTAATTATTATTAGTGACATTATATGAATATTAATTTGACATTCTCAATAGTTTACTATACGCTATGATCTCCAAAACCACAAATAAACTACAAATAAAAAAAAAAAATTATTTTCTCATAGGTACATAATAACTAATAAGCAATAAGTTATTACTAATAACACTATCACGGCCTACGAAAATGCCAAAAAACAAACTAATACGCGGGCAACGCCGTGTCGGGACAGCTAGTATATAATATACAAGGTGATTCACTAAGACAAGTATGTTCAGCTTCTTTTTTTTTCAATAATACAGTTAGTTAAAATGTGATTTTGGAATATTTAAATAACCTAAAGACCATATTTTCAAATTCTTGAGTTTTTTTCTATATAAGGAGTCTCCTGTAGAGATACAAACTTATTTATAATTTTTCTGAAGAACTTAATAAATAAACTAACATAATCCAAATTTTAAAAATTGTTATCAATAATTCTTCAACATTTGATAATTTGTTAAAATAGTTCAATCGTAATGATAACTAATTCCAATAGACATTTTGTTTATTTATTATTTTTAAGGACTATTATTGGTGCTAGTGTAGCGTACGATCTACCGCTTACGTATGCTCTACCTATGATCTACCTACTATATCCAGTTATTTATCGGTAATTTATCGTTAACAACGTTAATGTTATATTTCGTCTCCGATAGTCGATAATGTGTTTTTCGAATTCGACGACGCACATAGTCCTTATCCGTCATTATTTTCGTCTATTTCCATAATTTTTTTGTTTTTGTTGGATGCTTGATCATGCTTGACAAGGCTACTCTTTTACCTATTATTAAAAGGGAACGTGAAGGTGGTCCTGTCATTCATTCAGATGAGTGGCTCTCATATCAATGTTTAACATCAGAAGGGTTTATTCATGAAACTGTTAATCATCAAGAAAATTATATTAACCCCTTAACAGGTGCATATACACACAGGGTGTTGAAAGATCATGGCTGGATGCAAAAATGGATAAAAAAAAAAGAGATGCGTTTATTTTTAAATTACCGATATGATTATTATATTTTATATTTTAAATTTTATATTTCCAAAAACAAACTGGTAGATCACACGCTACACTATTATTCTTAGTACAAATATATTAATAACTAAAAACTATTCATCCCAATGTTGAATTATGTATATCCACTAAATAATTCATAGTAAAAAGGCGATTCTCATATAAAAAACAGAAGTTTGTAACGAAGTAAAAAAATTTTAAAATTTTAAAAAAACAGATCGTGCGCGAGCGCGCGCGCGCGCGTGTGTGTGTGGCTTTACAGTCTGAATTAAGATTACTAACTTTCTAATAAATCAATTTGGCATATTGGCATATTACTAAAGTGTATAATGTTCGACTTTTGTTTACCAACAAACACGTCATACTTTCAATATTCATAATAATAATAATAATAATTAATAACCATAACAATGTGATGTATGACTGCAAAAACGTGATAAACAGATTTCAATATTGTAGTACCCCAATGATGTATTAAAAACTAATTAGGTACGTGCGTCTCGAATCGCACACAAACATTGTCATTCCGAATCGATTGAAGAATTAATAAACGCGTATCTTAATATTATGCTGCTCATCGCGCATTTATCGTCATGATTATATCAAAACACGATCGTCGACGCCGTTTCTATGTTTACAGTAAACATTATTCGTTATTTTACATAATAATGGGTTTACGGTATTTATAACACTAACGCATAATATACAGTATTGCTCGAATTTCTCATATCCTATGTCGTTTCCGTAAAATACGTCATGAAATCGAAAATTGAGACAGATTCAGTATCAACTTTTCTCGGTAAGTTGATCGACAAACATCCTGCACACGTTTTGTTCGTATACATAAGTAATCGTCTGGTAATCATTTCATCGATTCATCGGCACTACCTCTCCAACCCGTCATAAAATTCAACTTTCTGGTAACTTGTATGGACAAAAAAATTCACCTAGAAGGCTTGTACAATAATTTATAGACGCAAGTCTTAATTTCTTCCGGAATAAGTATTGTAAAATTAATCGAAAACGTAAAAGTAAAATAAAATGAAAATTATTAAATATTATCAGGAGCCAGTGGAAATTTTGAGATGAAGTTTCCCCAATATTATAAATTTATAACTTTGCAAATTTTTCTAATTTTTGCTAAAATATGTTTAGCTATATTAGTATAATATATGTGTGAATCTATCCTTTTGTCAACTATCTATATTATACATATATAATATTATATTCTCTCCACCGTGGCGTGTGAATTACCCATGTATGAGTTAATACACACACGTTCAGAGTTATTTTTGGAATTAATACAACAGCGGACCGCGTTGGTCGTAAAACGAATGAGACAATCGTTCGCCAGTCTGCAGATTCTAATCTAATATTATAGGTGGTAAATAAAGTTCAGAAGGATCATAGTGATAATGGATATTGGTTTTTGTATAGGCTTAATATGGAGTCCACGAGACTATATAGTCTATACGAGCGGATCTCAACCTGTGGTATTCGTACCACTAGTGGTACGCGAAAAGCTCATAGGTGGTACGTGAAGAAAATTTACCTTTATAAAAAATTAATTAATTAACAATTTTCTATACATACAACATAAACGCATACATTATTAATACGCAAAAATTGGTCAGGTGGAGATACGTAAAAATTTTCAAATTGTGTAGGTGGTACGCGACTATAAAAATGTTGAGAACCGCTGGTGGCTGGTCTATACAGTTTACAGGCCGTCGAGTGACACGTTGTTCCATATTCGTTGCATATAATATTGTACATAGATACTTAAAATATATATAAAAAAAATAGTATTTTAAACAACTGTGACACTGAACAAATACTAATATTTCAAGTAAAAAAGATTATAAATAAACAATAGTTACACACAAGTTAAACCTTCCCGTGAATTATATTCGCACGTCGTTAGTGAAAATCATTTTATAAAATTCAAGTGTAAAACGAAATGTATTGTTTTAACCTGATGCTGTTGATGGATAATTTTTCTTTTAGTTACCAAGCTAACATAGCTAATAATAATATATTCTAACGTTTTGATATGAAACGAACAATATCATAAATGTATTTTATGTTTTTTTCAGAGTGATTGTGTGTATTAATAAAAATTTTCTCAAATGAGATACACTAAAAAATAGCTCTACATTTTTTGGTAAAAATAAAAATTCATGACGAAAGACATTTCGGGTTTATGGCCTTTCAATCCTCTCCACCCACCTACCCATCAACTGCACTAAAATAATTGTAATTTTATCACAATAACTACATATTATAATTTTAATAGCATTTATTAGTGTGCCTATATATAATTATATTATTATACCTATTTGTGCCACTTATTATAATACCACAATAATATTATTATTGTGTTGTCATTGACCTGATGAACTTATTTACGCCTCGCCATCCTTGCTATACAGCCAGTACTTGCGCCGTGACCATTGGCCTACACCTGAACTGGTGGCCGCAGGACAACGAGGAAGGACGACCACCGGGATTGCCGGAGTTCACGGACGATCAGATGAATAACGTGATGGCCACCATGTACTTAGTGGCCATCGGCTGGTCGCAGTGGCTGGGGACAAACGTCATCCTCGTGGGCCCATTCGCGCTGATGGTGTTCGGCGTGTTCGTTTCCGTGTGCGCAGGCGCACTAGCGTCCGCGTTCCCATGCCAAGTCTACTGCGTGTACGCGGTCCGCGCGCTCCAGGGCTTAGGGTCTGCATCGCTGGCCGTTGCCGTTCCCGATTACATCATGACGAGTAACGCCAACGTCACAGGACCGTTTCAAAGCGAGTACTGCACCACCGCGATATAGTTAATTAAGGGAAAATAAAAAGTAACCAGAAAAAAAAATACACAATCCTAGAAAAACAAGTCCCTGGGTATGTAAAATCTGTTCCGTCGTACTGACATAATATTATTATGTAGGTATATAATTATACTCGAACCTAAACGAATATAATAATTATACAATTATAATAATATTATCTTCTGTAACAGTCTTTCAAAGAACGTTCATTATTTCAAAAAACTTATAACATTTTTGAAAATATTTTATCTTAAAACATTAAATTTAAAAATACGCTTATTTAATAATTATATCAGCTTTCAAATGAGAATATATTATAAAATATCTCGATAAATTATACAAAATGAAAAATGAAATTAAGAATAATTAATTATTACACCGTTTTCTTGTAGTATGAATTATGCAGTAAAAAAATAGTTATTTTGCTGTACTTAAATTCTAACCTGGTACAAAGTTCTCTTAATCTCTCATCGTCCTCATATGTCCAACAATTTGTTGTTTTACTATCACCGTACAACGTATATTATTATCATTTAAGTCGATATAATGTCAGAAATTTTCTAGTTGTACGCCTATTTCACACGCAAGTTAAGTTATGGATAAAGAGACGTTTTAAACATTTAATAGTATATAAATATATACCTATTGGTATAATAGCCGAACTTTAAAATATTATTGATAACATACTAAACTACACAGTTTAACATGTGACAGCAGCTTTAGCTGAAAAAAGACGTCTTAACATTGAACTGTAGCAAAACATATTTGAAAAATTCAATAAGTGGAAATCTATTAAATAGTGTTTAGCAATATTTTCATATAATTACATTGAAACAAATTTATTAAATTTGTTAAATTAATCGCATCATATTATAATTATTGTAAATAATATATGCTTTACAATGATTGTGGGTATTTAACATTTAAAAAAGGGTTTATAACTATTTTAATTTGTCTATAGTTCTAAATTATTCATATCTCTCTTCATACATCTATTTTAGATTACAGAATATTTGTTTCGCTAATTTTTCTCTGTAACTACTTTTCTCGAATATCCGGTTTGCATCCATTATAGTCTATTCCATTCAAACTATCAATTTTCATTGATTCCACACTATGGAATAATATCGGGTAACAAGATTTACAATACCATCACGGCCTCTTCATAAGTATGACCTAAGAACTTTACTTTTACTTATTATATACTGTGGTAAATGGCTTTATTGTAAAATACCTACTTTATACTCTGATAAGTTTGTAAATTAATTCAAATTTAATTATTTACAAGATGCACCTTCGTTAATTTAACATGACTTATATTAAACTCATAAGAATACATTACAATATATGGTTAGTATGTAATGTATTTAATTCAAATAACGTTTGCTAGTTGCTTTAGTGAATGCATTTTAGTATATTAGTTCAATATTTTATGCATGACAAAAATTAAAAACAACTTAAGTATTAAACTATCACAATAATAATCGCATTAATACTTTTTTCTTTTCTATTTTGAGCATTATTTAATTTTTTTTTCTTGAAACTTAAAAAATATATTATAAACCTAATATTTAACCTTTATTTGTTGCTCGGAGTTAGAATTTGTCTGTCTCTCTTATTCACTATCCTGAGTACAAAATATTTTAATTTTTTTATGACATAATATGCATAGTGTGCAATGTGCATATACATAAAATACAGAGTAATTTTTATTTATCGCTCTATTAGTAAGCTATCGCTAGATATATGTTTCTTAAGAATATTCAGATATATCTAAAAAAAAACGATAACTATTATCTTGTCATTCTCAATTGTTAAATACTACTATATATTTCTTATTATCATATTATTATTATAACATACTAGCTGATCTCTTGAACTTCGTAGTCCGTTAAAAATCCTACTTTTTTATGGCTCAAACTATATCTATCTATCCATCTATCTAGCTATATTTATAAAAATGGATGTCTGTGTTTATCCTTTATGCATTCCAATTCCAATTGGTGGACAATTTGCGACGAAATTTGGTATAATTATAATTACAGTATTCATCCAAGCGTGATTATTGGAAAAATGGATAAATTATGCAAATATTGTAGAGCATTCAAATTTAAGAATGAGGCTCCAGGTATATGCTGTGCTGGCGAGAAGTAAAATTGCCAAAATTATATACCATTACAATTGCTGGACTGATTGCGACAAAATTCGATACATACAATGATATATTATACCTATGGGCAGGAGATAGGCTAAGTTAAAAATTGGTACGCCCAAATATTATTCAATCGAATATTTAAATCATCAAACTTTTCTCGATAAAACGAATAAAATTACATAATGATAAACTAAATTGAATTTCGTGTTAATAAGATTATTACTTATTATAATTTAGCCATCGATGTATATAAAAATAAACTACTAACTACAGGAAACGAATTTAACACACAGTTTGAGACATATGTGAAGTAGGAATTTTAACGGACGGCTACGAAGTGCATGGGTTCAGCTAGGTAGTGAATAATATAGAATTTTGTAATTTTAAATACTAAGAAAACAATGATTAATCTTAAGATTTATAAACATAGTGTTAACATGTTCAGTGTAATACATTGGTTGTTCGCTACTATGCTTTAAACTTTGCGAGCCAATAAAATTAATTTTAATGACCTTGAATCACATTAATATACAGGGTGTCTCTCGAGAATTTACCCATTGCGATATCTCACGAAATAATAGAGATATAAAAATTCTGGTTTTGTAATAAGACTCACCGGGATAAGAACTACAATTATTTCATTTTTAATTTATTTTAATATTTTGGAAAAAAGTTAAAAAACTATTTTCTTATTTACTTATTTTGAAAAAAATTGACTATGGCCATTTTGTAATGTTTATTTTTCTGAAAATGTTGACGTTTCAAAATTTTATTTTCATTAATTTCCTGATTATATTTTTTCTAGTTTTGAAGAAATAAAATGTGATTATGACTAGGCACGCTGAAATTGTTCAGCCAGCTGTATGAGAATGCGCGCGGCGTGTCACATGTTTGATAACACTACGGTGTTAAATAATTCGCAATTTTTCTCAAAACTAAAACCAAATATTAAAAATCAGGAAAATAAAATTTTGAAACGTCAATTTTTTCAGAAAAAAAACTCTGCAAAACGGCTATAGGCAATTTTTTGGAAATAATTAAATAAAAAATAATAATTTTTAACATTTTTACCAAAACATAAATATATGAAATAATTGTGCCCCTGTGAATCTTATTAAAAAACCAGAATTTCGGATGGGTATATCCTCGTGGAACACCCTGTAAAGTAAAATAATAGCTGCGTACGAGTTGATTCCCGTGTTATCAAGAAGTATGTACGAGCTGATTCCCAGGTCATTATATTATATTATTTTCAATGTTTAGTAAAATATTTAGCCTATTTGCATAACCCAAGAAACACCACGAGGCTGACAAGTTTCTCAAAAATTTTGTTTTTTTTTTAGTTTTTTCATATTTTTAAAATCATTCAATTTTTATTTTTTATTTATTTTTTGTATTATATTATATTTATTATTTATTAATACCATTTAGTAATATTAGATTCAAAAATACAAAAAAATTTAGGACCCGGGAATCAACTAATACATAAAATAGGTCTCGGGAATCAACTCACCTATCGCGAAAATAACACAGCTATAATGGTCGATTTCAGGTTCCATGTTGTGTTTGATCGAGGTGTTCATCGTGGTTGGAGAGCTGATTTCACACTCACTAAGCTTACTAATGACGTGGACTCATATGAATCTTGCGACCACCGGTATAACATCGCTGAGCATAGTTTCGTTGATTCTGTTACACTTTACTTCCCGCCGTCACGATGACCGGATGTCGGTGTGTCATTACCACCGTAATTCTAGCTCGGTAGGCCCCTACAGCGAATTACTAAGAGATCCATACGAAATCGAAAACCGGGTAAAAAAAAATAAAAATCAAACGATAAATAACAACACAATAACACTGTTTATTTTTGGCACTGTTTTTTTCGTATAGTTACTTTTAACTATATCATTATGAGACATACTCACAACCCTCAATGTAATAACATAATATTATGTAAGTACCTATATACTTATATTATGTATTGTTTCATTACATTTTGGTATTCAGGACGACAGACCCGTGTCGAGTTCAACCACTTACCAGTTCGTTGACAGTGACAAGTGCTATAAGAAAAATCTTCAGTGGTGTATTTTCGTCTGTTTGGCTCTGTTCGTCTTCCGGGATTTCAGCTGCGTCCATGTATTTAAGAAGGGCATACGTTGCATCTTCGCGGAATTGAACGTTAAACCCGTGACGTACGAACAATGCGCGTTGTTGGTGACCGCGTTACAAGTAACGAACGGAGTGGTAGTATATTATGGGCGACCGGCGCAGCTGTTTCTAAAACCCGAATGTTTGTTTAGTTGATGGTCACGACATTTACCGCGTTTTTGGTCGAAAAGTGCGGCCGGAGGAAATGCTTGTTGACCTCAAATCTCGGCATGCTCTTGGCGGCGACAGGTCTGGGGCTGATTATGTACAACAGTGACGCGATAACCTCAGTGAAACTACGTCATATGTGTATTATGTTTGCGTTGGTTTTATACATTATAGGCTTTGCTCTAGGTATGGGCTCAATACCTTGGGCCATGCTGTTCAAAAACGTTCAAACAAATGTAAATATTGGTCGTCTCAATATTTTTATTACCACTTACTCACTAAATAGAACCTAAGTATTATGTTTTATTTTAAACACTATATTTATATTACTACGCTTTACCCATTAATAAATCGTTTTACGATTTTCGTTTGATATCTTACCATCAGACATTCTGTTATCAATTACAATATTCTTTAAAAATTCAATTTTAATTTTCAGGTCAGGAGTTTCACTCTAGGTTTCATAATCAGTGCTCATTTTTTGTTTATAATGACCGCCGAATTTTATTGTATGAATGAGGAACACTTCTATTCTGCAAAGACGAACGCTGCATATTGGTTAATGTTTTTTTGCTTTTGGCAATCTATTTTTGTGTATACTTTTGTTATGAATATACAATCTTAATTATTAATAATTGAATATGTTGTAAATATGATATTTAAAACGTATATGTTTATAACCAGAATTAAAACTAAATGTATATAAAATGTAAAACCTATGTTATTATATAAAATAGAAATTTTAATTTAGAAGAGTTTAACATTACATACAGCCATGACATAACATCTTACATTTTTTATGTGTTTCAAATCAAATCGAATAAAAATATATTATCATGAATATAATTTAATTATATCATTATATTAAATGGTTTACCGGTTGGATGTAAATTGAGATACTTAAGTGTATCCAATATACACTCAAGACGTATGTCGTGCTGTGTTAAGAGGACACCACACTATTGCTGTCTTACAAATAATATATACATAACAAAAATGTTTTGTGCGGGATAAACCAGCTTAGGTGGTAGTGAAAGCTAAGCAATCAAATGTTCACACTATAAAGAGGAAAACATTAATTATGCAATTTTGTTCTTATTTTATTAATATCATAAAATAGACATGAAAAAAGTTTTTGTTTTTCGAAATTCAAAACTCGTTATTTTTGAGTTTTTTAAACTTAAATATCTTTTTTCGTATTTGTAATATCAAAAAAATAAAACACTACAGAGTAAATTTTCTCCTCTTTATAGTGTGATAATTTGGTTGGTATGATTGGACTACAACCTGAGTAGCCTACGCCCTCAAAACAGTTTTTGCTATATTATACATGTATTTTGTAAGACGGAGACAATACATACGGGCATAGTGCACTCTTAAATAACGTCTAACGGTGGACATTATTAAATTTTTATAATTTTTCCACTATAAATAATTGATTAAAAAAAATATTACTTTAATTTTATAGTCTTACAAAGTCATTTATTACCGAAATACAATTTTTTATGCAAGTATTTATTACGTTTATTAAAATATTTTTATGTTATGAAAAATAACAAGAAAATAATTAATTTCATAATGTATTCCATACAGCAATAAAATACGTTTTATTTATTTTTGTGGATTTTCGTCATAGATGGAATAATTGACAATTCGGACCATTTGTATGAGAATAAAATAGTACCTATATAATAATATTAAATTAAAGTAGGCTAAAAACCAGTGTTGTTGAAGCCTTAATAAACTTATAAAAAAAAAAAATATTTAACTTGCGATTTTCAATTGCTTAAAAATATTATTACTGTTCTTTTGAATAAAAATAAAAACAAATGAAATAAAATGCTGACATAAAAAAAAATGCCATTACAAAATTAATAGCTTCCTCGGTTCTCCCGGAAACCGTAACAATAAACCAATTTCAAAAAAGCTCAGTGACCATAGTAAGAGTGTTTCGTGTTCAAACAAACGACGAGCATCGCTATCTATACATATAGCACAGTATAGCATTGTTCTGTATTTCGTGATGGCCCAAAAGTACTTATAAAATAGCATTATTATAATTATATAAATACAATGATAATGTCTACTGTTATTGTATTGATCAAAGTGAATATGATTTCAAAAAAATAAAATCCTAACGAAGATGCGATGGGATACACCTACACATTTTGTTGACCTATTGTGTATTATGTTAAAAGCATTGAATTGTGAAAGTCGAATCTAATTCATTTCTGTGCCTGATGAAATAAAAAACGAGTGATTTACTGAAAATTCGATTCGATTCTGAAACTTTTAAATCATCTAAATCACTGCGTACAGCCATGTACAACGTCTCTTTGTGTTTTGTCGTATGCAAATACAACATCACACCACCCATATACTGACATAAACTATCCCGAGACATCACAGTCGCATGCAGCGCGATTTTCAAATCATGCCGAACGTTATTTGACACAATAATATCATGTTGTAAATCACCATAAACACTCACTCAACATAACAATATAACATTTCATCGTATCCGCGTGCTCTTTCTTGTTTATCCGACGAACACAACTCACTGTAAATAACTAACAGCGCAAGCATATAATATCATTATGTATTAGTTTTTCGTTTACCATAGGATGAAATCAAATGAAAGTAATATTCCTATTAATGTGATAGTCGTGTGTGTTTAATAGTTATCGTTATATGATTTTTCAATTAATATAGCGGCAATGTATTTTAAAAATAAAAATTTTTAACATAACTAGTGTACCTAGTTAAATTGACTAAAAATACTAAACTTCTCGAAGTTCCAATGTTATTTCAATGCACAGTTACTTCAGTCAAGGTAACTGGTTATTTAATATAATTCATCACTATTGAGCATCAACATAACTATTGAAGAACCCCATAGACGTTTTTACTTTTTAGCAACCTTTCCTAGTTAAAAGCCAAAGCCTGTGAATAAAAAAACTTTTATGGAGACTGTTATTTAATGTGTTAAGAATTTCACAATTATATGTGTTACATGTATTTAATATATTAATATTGTGAATATACCATATATGAGTTTATGTACCTATATCAGAAAAATCAAAACATACATCAGTGTCACTATAACCTAAAGTCCTAAAATATATTCAATGTTCCCTCTATAATAAATAAAGACAAATAATAAGATTATCGAATATGATATATTTTTATACAAATAAGCTTCTGAATAAAAGTGTATATACAGATATAATATATATATATTATATATATATATATATATATATATATATATATATATATATATATATATATATATATTATATACAGATATAATATATATATATTATATATATATATATATATATATATATATATATATATATATATATATATATATATTAATATTTTCGTTTTATTTTTTAGTTTCATTTTGAATATCAAAACTTATAATCTTAGGTATTATTTTCTATTTTGATTTACAGGAATCCCGGAACTAATAAACCCTAGAGACACTCATGTTATGGGTTTGGGGACATGGTCTCTCGTATCTTATTTTAAATTTTGATTTTCTAGAATTCTAGTTCCTGTAACTATTAAATCCAAGTTAAATCCATGTACCTGCTGCAAAATTATTGTTTACATATTGACGGACATGTATTAAATATATATAATATAATTTAAACATAAAATAATGATTAAAAACATTATTTTTCAATCTTAAAATGAATAGAGCTTGTGAATGATAAACTTTAATTCTACGTATATTCAATACCTGCGTTTGTATTTATATAAAACAATAATGGTGAGTACTATACCGTATTTTTTTTTTGTATCGTTATAATAATTAATGTTTTATAAATTCTTGACGGCACCTGTGAATCACAACATCCGTGAATCAAATCAATCAATATATTATATTGTTAAATTACACAAAAGTTATGAAAAGCGTCCACATGCTCTTAAAAATTGATTAACATAACATGTCATAATACATAATTAATTGATATTTAGATAGCATAGACATAATTTTATATTTTTCTTTCATAAACAAGATTATTGTTATGCAAACTTTGGCAAGTATCTTCAAAAAAGTATTGTATGATAAATTACATGCACCTGCAGTCGGCTCCGTATTTTAATCAACATTGTTTTGAAATAATTTGACATCAAACGTAATAGTATTATAAGGTAGTGTTATAGTTCTTTTGATTTATTTAATAAATTTATATTAATAACGAACAATGGCGAAATTAGAAGTCATCAAAATAAAAAGGTAATTATCTAAATGTAAAATGCACTGCAAATGTTATCGAATACGTGTTAAGCATGATTTAAAGACGATTCAATAAAAGTTCAAAAGTACGGTTTTTGTAACCTAATTAACACAACTTTTACACATGTACGATGTACCTACTTACTGTCCTACTAAAATATGTAAAATATAAAAGTATTCAATGATGCTAAACAGCATTATGTACCATTATGTTATTTGAAAAATTATTATTATTCAATTTGAAACTTGTTAAAATATATGCCTAATATTTTATTATATTTTCAAAAAACTTCTTCTTTATCGTTGTTCGAACATAGTGACTTTCATAAAACTACATCCATAAATAAATAGTAATTTTATATATTATTAATAGTAATCTCTATGTAATAATATATGACCTACATAGAAGTATTTTTATATTCAAATTTTCAAAATAAAAATAAACGAAAACTCATAGCATACTAATGTATTATCATTTATGTTTGATATCACGTACCTACAGTATTTCCATATAGTATAGTATATTATATTATATATTATTATTATATTCACCACAATAGTGCACGTGATATAATTTATTATTCTGTTAGAAAAATGTATTAAAATACTTTCCTGATAGTTTTAAAAAATGAATTGGATAGAAATTGGTTAGAATTAAATTGCATTTGACATTTCCCTTGATTAGCCTTTTCATATGATGCTACACAAGCAAATGGGCAAGTGATTTTTTTTTTAAATACCTACACTGATTTTCAATAGAAAAAAGTTAATGCAATAGTTATTTGTACTTCCAATTACTTAATCATAATTATGGTTTGGTATATAAGTAAAAATACGTGAAAATTGTATGTGCAGCGTTCAAATTTATAGAAAACGTCAGTCAGTCTATTTAATAAACTTTATTAATATTGTTACTAATTCAAGAAAATAAAAAAAAATTTCAAGAAATTCAATAAATAAAAAAAAACCATACTGGTAACAATATTTAGTACACAAAGAAAAATATTTGTTACATTTTTTTCAAACACAAAATTATAATTCCATTTTAAAACAAGACGTCAAAACTTTATTTTGCATGAACACGAATGAAAAAATGTTTGAAATCCATACGTACCGAAAAAAATCTCTACGTATAAGTATCCACTATACTGTGCTATATTATGATAAAACGTTACTTATATTGTTTCAATTTTTTCCGTGCGTTCGTTTTTTGCCTCTCAACTCGTGATTTTCTTATGTTTCTTGCCGTTCCGTGCGTATTATATAATCTGAGCATTTATTTCGATTTTGTACGGTACATGGTTTGGAATCGATACCACAATAAATATTATACCTGAAGCCACGACTCCGTCGCCCACATCATGTCAGTGGCACGTGGTGGCTTGAAATATAATCTCAGTGTTTGAGACGAATGGCAAAAACGCATTGTTAACCACACGTATCAAATATGAATATTGAATAAGTATAATACGCCCCCGATTGAAATTAGTATATCATTGAAACGGTGATATCAACAATGTAATAATCACGAATTGCGAGTACATTAATATTTCCCATATACCTAATCTAATCAAACCTACATTTACCCTTGATGACGAAGCCGTGGGCGTGTAACCTGCGAAATTCTTTAGAAATAATATAGCAAAAGCAATTTTAAATTAATTAAAATTAATATCATATAAGTGATCACTCTCATAGTTTTCTTTAATAATTAATTCATCCAAGTTATGATTTTTGTAATTTTCAAATAGGAATATTTAAAAATATTTTCTAATTTTTCAAATTTTTTTTTTTAACTTCTTAATGAGTGTCCAGTGGTAATACATACTCTGTTTTTTAAATGAAACCTCTATCATATTCTTTTTTTGCTGTAAATTATTGAGAGGATGATGTTTTTGAAAATGTTGATGTATCTATATCTAATTCAGAATTAATTCGGACGAGTAGTTTTTCAGTTATTAAGATGTTTATACTAAGGATTATAATGTAATCTCTAAAAATGGCCATATAAAAATTAAAATTGAATGTAATATTGAATCTAGTCATACTTTATCTATTTTTACAAACTAAAATTTTGAAAGATTTTCATATTAATCATCAATCACTTACATTTTCAAATCAACATAATATTAAGCCCCATATCTTCCAAACCCATTATGATGGACCCACTATCCTTAAATACACAAAGTTAAATAACTCAAAAATTACTCATCCATATGTGTTGATACTGATTTGTTAAAATTTTCAGAAAAATGATCCAGTTAGAAATAGAAGCGTATATATCTTTAGGACGGGGGTCGACAACTTACAACTCATATAGTTGGGCTCAGACAGCCAAGTGCGCCGCCGTAATTTCATAATGCGCCGCGTATCGTACGTTATCATTTCATTTAAATATCGTAACAAGACATTAAAAACGTTTAATGGCCACGGTTTCACCAATTGTTATTCTAAACAAAAATACAGTTCGTAGAAAGAAAACTATGGGAAATCCTGCAAAGAGAGCTCTCTCGTCGACCTCCTCAAACTTCCCGACCTACGAGGATAAGAAAAACAAAGTTTTCGTAACACCAAATCGTCTCGAAGTTCTAGAAATGGAGGAACAAGACAACATTTTCGTGCAAACAGAATCTCAGCTTGCCTCACAAACTACCAAGACCTCGCCAGAACCGAGTAAGATAACACTCCCAAATATCGTATTAACAAACGTTACCGATTTTATAATCCTCGAAAACATTTAACTACCATAGTGGGACCAGAGGGTTTCACATGCAGAGCTAATAGATCTAATATTATCGTTCGGTCAAACACACGTGAAAACTGGATGGCCATTAAATCTTATCTGATTGAAGCCAATTACGAATACTATTCTTATCTCCCCCGTTCCTCCCAACCTTTCCGAGTCGTGCTACGCCACCTTCACCACTCTATGACTGCCGTGAATATTATAAACTACCTGAGTGATCTTGAGCACAAAGTCAACAGTAGGTATCTAAAAAATAACACACCAAACGAACAAGTTACCACTTCCTCTATTTATCTCTATGTCTGGCCCGTAACAACAATATAATCGAGAAATATTCAAAATAACAAAAATATTAAACTCAATAGTGAAATTCGAATATCCAAAAAGACGGTCCGATCCTCCTCAATGTCAAAATTTCCAAAAATACGGACACACACGTAATTACTGTCATCACTATCCACGCTGCGTGAAATGCGGATCAGAACACTCAACTTACGAATGCACAAAACAACGGGAGGAACCGGCAAAATGTGCAAATTGCGTTGGAAATCACACTGCAAACTAAAAAGGATGCTAATCCCTTAAAAAAATATTAAACCACACCAACCCTAAAGATAAAAAAATAAATAAAGAAAATCAAAATATTCCAACACTTGCTAACCACCTCCATCTCGAAGAAGTGGAAATGAAGCCCCCAGTCCAAACTCAAAAGGAAAACCGTCATACGCCGAAATCGCAGCTAACAAACCACCACCCGATCAATCTCTACACATAATCGACAAATTCAATGGCGATGGGCGGGGAGTGGTGTGCCGGTTGCGGTACCTATGGCCAGGCGGCGAGTAGGAGAGGTGGTGATGGTTAGAATGGTCAGAATGGTCAGAAGGGTCAGAAGGGTAAGCGGGCAGAACTCTCCAAAAGATACTACTGACGTATTTATGTTGGCTACCACTGCTATAAGAATAAAGAACACTCATTAAGTAATAGAAAAAATTTCAAACAATCAAAAATAATATGATACATTAGTTATATTAAATTCCAAAAATCAGATTTTGAATAACTGCATTATTGAAGAAAAATATGGTGGACAATGGACATGCTTGGTAAATTACCCTATATACCTACATAACTGTGGAATAAGAGTTTCTCAGTCGGTCGGTTGTGTACTTACAATTTACATACACAATTTCTCCATCTCCGCAGTTGCCCGTGGTTATTTTCAGCTAGAGATAAATAATGTTTGTTTTTACTGTTTACGTCTTACTCTTTCTATTACAATATATATGCATAGTACATAATATATGTAGGTAGTATCAATAATATATTATAGTACTAATATATTATGGTGGTCACATTATGTTTACAATAATGTGCCAATGTGCACAAAAGTTGTTCGCTCTTTAGCCACGGGGAAGGCTTTACGATGACAGTGTATAGTAATACAATTCGCATAGTATTCACCTTACTTAATACAATTGCACTCGACTGCTACAACAGTATGTCCAATATACGTGCTAAAAACAATATTTTTTATTTACCTACTCAATTTGTAGCGTGACTTGTATGTAGATAAGTACTGCAGGTATACTACGCAAAGCTGACCCTAAGGTTGTGGCGGTCCTGGACGGATGACGCGTGGGTCAGTGGTCTCACTGGTGTAGGAAGTGGTGGAGGAAAAAAACACAAACCGTTCGCGGTATTATGATTCTTTTATTGTGGTGGTTGAAAATACAACCGCGAGAAAATGATCAACACGAAAAAAAACAATAAAGATTGTACACTCAAAATGAATATCGTGTTCGGGAGGGTGAGAGCCGTGTGTCGTTCCGTGTCGTTCAGAGAACTCACTGTCGACCGGTTCTGAGTCTCAGCGGATCGACCGTTCTAGGTGCGCTTATCGCGCGTCGGTGTCGTCCGTCATCGATTGGTGGTTGAAAAGAGAAGTAATTGTGCGGGTTTCCGTGCAAAGGCCGCGCGTTTGAATTCAAACGGCTATTACGCGGGCCCGCGTTAAGGTGTAACGACGCCTGGGGCAATATTGTGCGTATAACGTCAAATTTTATATAAATGCGAGAGGCCTGGAAAAGAGACTCTAAGAGATGACATAGGTATAACCACTATATTATAGTCTGTATAAGTATAGCTTAAATATGATATAGGCAGTCGATGTAACTATAAGCACTGATACGACAATACATTGAAATGCTAGTAACGGTTGTGTATTGTGTTACAGCAGTGAATTTCGAGAATTATGTCAGAATAGGGAAAATTGAAAAAAAAAATTAAAACAGAGACTTTATGTTTACTGTTGATAGAATAATGAAATTTAATAAAATATTAAGTTGAAACAAAAAATATAGGTGTAGAATGATATGAATTTTGGCGTAAGTGTATACCTAATATGTCTACAAGGTAGTCAGAAAAAAAATCCACGGAAAAAAAAACCAAGAAAAAAAATCCAAGGAAAAAAAGCCACGGAAAAAATAAGCCACAGAAAAAAAAGCCAAATAACAATAATTAAATATATAACAATTAAAATTAGGTATTATTTAAAAATTGTTTACACATTATTGGTCATATATATTATATATATGTTTTTAATTATTAATACACGGGTAATATTATAATATAAACAATGTTATTTTTATATAATATGAATACGGACAATACAGTAGACCAACTATGTTAAAAATTTTAAATTAATTAACATATACCCTGTGTATTAATAATTATATATGTATATATATGTATTATGTATACAATATGACCAATGTTTAAAAATTTTGAATAATACTTTAATTTTAATTGCTATATGTTTAATTATTGTAATTTGGCTTTTTTTTTCTCTGGATTTTTTTCTTGGCTTTTTTTCCTACATTCGTCTACAACTATTAATACTAAACATTTCTATTGACTTTGACTCTTGACTTTTAATTTTTTGAATTAATTTAGACCATTTTGTAGTCCAATAATCTTGTCTTACTTGGACAAATTTTGCATAAATAATATCAAAATAGACGGCCATGTTAAAAGTATTTTATAAGTACGAAAGAGAAAGGAGGTCTCTAACTTTTGAAATTTGTTGTCTGTTAGGTATTAGGTTATGTTGAAATAAAATAAATAATATTGATATACGCTAACCTTACAGTCCTCAGAAGCTGTTGCTAATCTATGTAGATTAACTTCTTATGTACGTATTTATGCTATTACCCAATTTTACTACAATGTAACCTTAAATTATTTTTAATAATTATCCGTGTAATAACTTATAAGGATTGCACAGCCTATCCATTCTTATATTATCTATTAAATTCTGGGACGTCTATAAATATAGTAAATATTTAAGTCAGTTTTTAAAAAATATCAGTGAGAAATTGCATTTTATGAAAACTTGGTTTTTAATATTATTGTTTTATCGACATTTCTATTATGTATATAACCACTATAAGGTAAATATGTATTAATACTATATTGCCATGATGACTGAAAAAAAAAATGATAGTTTGAGTTATATCATAACTAATATGTTATTATAGATTTATAGCCATCATGTTGAACATTTTGAAAAGTTGATGAAAAAATTAATAAATATAGCTTATTTGTAATATAATTTTGGATAGTTTTTCTTATGTTTCACATGGGTGCTCTTTACTATGAGTGTGGAATTTTGCAGTTTTCCGCTATGAGAATTTAATCCCACATGCTTAGAAATGAATCACAGTGTCTTACTACGGAGTCTGATCTCTTTCAAGACATTGAAAGGTATAGCTTTCCAGGAAACCATTATTTCTAATGGAATACCTTTTTTCAGTATACTTTAACGTCTACACCAAATATTTGAAGTATATTATTTGCACAGTACAAATCCCTGAAAGAATCGCTCCAAATATTTTTCTACAAAATAATGTAATTGGATGATTATCAGCACACCTGTGTACGAATAAAATATATTATGATCAAAAGTCTGCATTGACCTTATAGCTATAGGTGTGGCTGTGACGGAATATTTTTTCAGCGTCCGTGTAAAAAAATACGCTATATCTTCCCCCCTCACAATAATCAGGATATGGTCTTTAAAATGTAATCAAAATTTTACGAATCATTTTCCAGCAGAATTCTGATATCAATTTTTGCAAATATTTGCAAAATTACAACATTGTTTTCCAATGAATTAGTGTTGGCTTGAGCAGGGAGAGGGACAATAACTTCGTCAAGTATATCTCTGACATGAAGACCTATTTTAAAACTTCTTATACCAAATATTGTCACTGGTTTGGAACCGCGATTTGACCATGGTCTGTGGTGGAGAGCTTATGGACATCGTGTACCTATATTCACCTGAGATGCACAAGACACCTCCTAGACAACGTACCAAACACTTCGTAAAAATAATCATTTAAAAAACCAACTTTGATGATGACGGCTAAGTGATATTAACTATTGCAGTATTGCAGTAGGTACCTACCTGTATCCGGCGCCATTGGCTTATTTATAGAAGTATAACGAAAGCTAATATTTCACTCGACCCACAGAGATGCATTATGGTCTGCAAATTATTGGCGAAAAGATAATGACGGCATAATAACGCCATTATTGTATTGTTATACAATAATGGCGTTATTAATTATATTACTCGTGTGATCAAATGTAATAGTATACACACAAGTACACTGCAATATATAATATAAATACTACACTGCAATATATCATATTATATATATATATATACCATGGACGAGATATATACTATGAGCAGAGAGCCCGGGAAAACATCGGAAAACGATCACCACCTGAAACGCAAATACTGCCGAGAAAATAATTCACACGAGAAATTGTATACGCACCAAAGCTGCCGTAATAATTCATGACAGCGCGTTAAGACAATAATAATATAACTTTTCTCTCCTTGTATATCATCAGATATGTAGTACAAAGCTTCTAAGTTGAAAACAATAATCTACGAACGTAATACAAGATAACAAAAAATATTGCCTAGGTATATTATTAATAAAGTAAATTCTAGTTCACTTATGAATTTTAATAATACTTATTATTATTATTTGTATTACTTGTTGTTGTTGTTGCAACATTACGCGTTAAATCTAAAATATACAAAACGAGCTTCGTATCATGTTTCGGTTTGTTTGTGGCCCACCAAAACCGTAGTGTAACTGTGTGTTTTCACACTCTTAAGTAATAATTTATTATGTTGTTCGCTTCAGTTGTAAAGAACGTAATCGTGTAGGTACCACGAATGCGAACGAATCTTTTATGTTGTTTATTTATTTTGCTATAATCGCTAAGAAGTTATTCGTGTACCTAAGGGGATTCGCAACTTTTTTTATGATCGATAGCAGCTAATACGATATTATACGAACGCGTTTCTTGATATCCGAAACAGCGTTGAAGTTGAAAGATATACTTGGCGCCATAATACTGATGGCCAAAATTCTTAAATTCTTACGGAATTGTAAATCAAATACAATGAAAACGTAAGTATGAGTTCGACTTCCTCTCTTGAAATGGCACACTATTTTAATAGGTATTATATATGTATTACGATTTTACATTACAATAATTTCACAACGAGTCAAATATAAATATTATCATATTATTAACATGTATTGACCTATTGTAAATTGTAATAGTATGATCTAGTTACAAATATTCTAAAATTGAATCGACATTTAAAATTTAAGACGAGTTGATTATTTATAGAATAAATTTGGGGGGTTATGTGTTAACAGCTGCTATTTTGGAATCGACTAATTAATAATTATGCTTATTACTGCATGTATTAAATAATTTTTATTTGAATTACCTACAAATTACTCATTTTACATAATATTAATTATTCATTAGTTATTTTTAATTAGACTACAACGTATTATCTTTTGAAAATTTAATTACTAAATATTATAAAATTATAATATTATATATTAATATTATATTACTAATTATTCAACTATCAAAAATCCTTCTGAAGCATCTAATAATAAAAAAGTAGTTCCTATCCTTATTAACAGGTGGAACAGTCATCCTACCTCTTTAGAAAAAAATAAGTGGTCATGATAAAATTATTTATATATTATTAAGTATTCCCTATTCAATAAAAAATCTTTACTGATTCTAAATTGGATTTTTTTTTAAATGTTTGTTGAAATGTTAATTGATGGGATGGATAGATACGTACCTAAATGGTTTTTTTATGGTAACTATAAAATTGTTGTGCACCATTGCTAATAAATATTAAAGTAATTTAAACTTTGAGTAATAATAATACAGATAAACATTATCTAGTAGTATATTTCAATTATATGTATAATTATAATATTGAATTCATTAATAAACTGTTTTCAAATTAATTTTTTTTTCTCACTTTAATGTATTTTAATATGTATAAATTATATTCAACATAAAAATCGAAACATAAATTTAAATTATTTTTATACGATAGCAATACATAAATTTATAATTATTTATTTAACATTTTATCTAAACATTATAGTTGAGTTAAGAATAAATATTCAAATTATAAAGTATACAGGGTGTCCCAGAGAGATCTGACATTCTGACAAATGAAATAACTTTTGTTCCTATCAATATTTTTTAAAAATTTCTTTTAAATATAATCCATAGACACTTGCGCTAAATTTTTAGAATACATTTTTTTATTTTTTAATACTGAAAATAAAAAACTTAAAAATTGATAAAAAATTGATTTTCAGAAAAATGTATATGGTAAAAACACTTATTTAAGTCAAATGGCTGATTTTTTACAATTTTTTTAAATATCAATATTTTCGTTAATTAAATTACGATCTAGTTTATGTTAGAAACATTTTAATTTCAAATAATATAAAGTTTTTTAAAAATATTTTATAAGAAAAATTTTAAATAGGTGTATGTTAAAATATAATTATTATTTTTATTGCATTTATTTTAATAATATGTGATGTATAAACTATAAATTACTATAATTTACTTAACGAAAACATTGATATTTAAAAAAATCGTAAAAAATCAGCCATTTGACTTAAAGAAGAGTTTTTTAACCATATAAATTTTTCTAAAAATCAGATTTACAAATTGGCTATATTGAATATTTCGAAAAAAAATTTTATCAATTTTTAAGTTTTTTATTTTAGTATTAAAAAATAAAAAATGTATTCTAAAAATGTAGCACAAGTGTCATTGAATTATATTTAAAAGAAATTTTTTGAAAATATTGATTAGAACAAAAGTTATTTCATTTGTCAGATCTCTGTGGGACACCCTGTATAGGTTTGTTAATTTAGAGGGTGTAGGGCTTCATTGGAACTTATATATTATTACTGTTGAATTACACCCAAAACAAAACTTACGACTACGCCACTGATCATGAGGTACCTATTGATATAACCATACTTACCTATGATAAAATAAAGATTATTTTGATTATTAAACCATTTTTATTTTTTATCGTATTATACGACTAAATCTTATTTGGAAGATGTACTGTTCTTGTGCATGTTTTTTCTGAATATTTTATTTTCACTAGTGAATAAAATAATGATTGGAGTTCAAATAAAAAATATGCAAGACAAAAATAATAATAAATATCAATGATTCTACATTGATGATATCAGAAATGAGGTTTTTGTGAGAAAAAAAATTACGTCGTTTGGTAATAATATCGTCCAGCTCATAGCTGATAAGTAAATATCATGATAATATTATATTATTTTATAGCGATCACAATAATTATTTGAATGCTTAGAAACGGTCGGGAAAATAATATTGACCAAATGTCAACGCAACATTGAGATGATAATAATATAAAACGGTTATGAATTTCGGTTGGGTATACAATATTATATTATGTAAACATATTTACCATGTATGATATGTATATTAGGTGCTGAATAAAATAAATTCATGCCAGAACATCTATAAACATTCCGGATCATCTATATGAAGCACTTGGCCCCAGTCTTGAAAACTACAGCAAAATTATAACATTTCTACAAAGAATTAAACTTTACAACTTTATATAATATATCAATGTATCTTTATTAATGTTAATGTCAGCCGATTACCTTAGTTTTTCAGGCTCAAATAAATAAAAAATGAATAAATAAATAAATTCAACGATTTACACCATTATTTGTCATAGGTTCTAAAGAATACAGAACGCGTTTCCCTGTCTTTCGACACCCGAGAAAAGAAAAAAAAACATTACACTATTACAGTGACTTTGCGATGACGCGTCTTACAATGATCAATCTCATTTGACAGCGAAAAGATTGTGATTTAAATTTTAAATAAGTTCGTGTAGATGTGTAGATGGCACATCGACGACTTTGCAGGCTTTGTTTTTTACGAGTTATTTACCTCCTCAAATAAAGATCGTCCTATGTGATTTAAACAATGTAGCTCATTTAAGAGAAATATTCTAGTGGTTTTCATATACATCCCTAAACCCATTTAACCAACATTTTTTGTTTTTTATAAAATAAAAAATGTTCAAATGCCAAAAAAAATTATGTGGCTATTCGTCTTAGTTGAATCGTTGCGTCAAAAATAACTCAAGACTAATAATCTTATAGACAGAGTTTACTTATGACATTTTTAATACTTCAAATCACGGATGTATCAAAAAGGAAATAATATGTGGAGGGTAAACTAACATTTAATGAATAGTAAGAAATAAATATTTAATATTTGTGAATGAATTTCTGTAGTTATTTGACATTTTCCATTGTGGATATTTACTGCCAAGAATTGAATAAAATCGAGCATATCCTTTTTGGTAACAAAGCCATCAATTGTAAGTGAGGTGTAAGAAACTTTTAACTTGAGGGAAAATAAACACAATAAAGTCCGTCAATATTGCATTATTTTTTTTTTTATTTAATAGCAAAATGTAAAAAGGTCATTTTTAAACCTTCAAATTCGATATATTTTGTAAACAAGGTCTATAAGAATGAATTTTAAATTATTAAGAAACTTTTGTATTCGATTAATCTTTCACTGCGAATAAACATTTACATAGGTGTTGGGGTGTATTGTATATAACCTTATAATATTATTTAATTATATCAAATAAACCATTAAAGTCTTATAAGTCACAATTTATTGTTACAAATATTTGTCTACTTTTATATTACCTAATATACCAAAAAAAAAGCTTAGGTGGTTCAATTTGTAAACCTTTATACTTCATAGGTTTCTATATCGTGCATATACGAATTTATAAATGTAACCGATAAAAACAATATGAGGATAAATATTAACACAATTACAAACTCAATATTGATTCTAATCTCGATGTAGGACCACGTGGATGGAACGTAGAAAATGACCATGAGACCATTGAAAGAGAAAGTGAATAAGTAGTTAGCCTATATTATAGGTATAGTTCATACGATTGACTTAAATGTATAACCTATAACTATTAAAAACAAACAGAATAAAATATTTATTTAGTAATGATTTGATACCACTGAATTTCAGAAAATATGTTTGTATAATATTAATAAATTTATTGTTACAAGTATTTCAACATAGTCTTATATAGAATTAAAACAGGTAAAACAATATATTTCAAATTTATTATTTTATTTTAATTATATCTACCAATCATTGATCGAATTGAAATTAAAATTACGGAACACTATAGATTATTCATGTGTCAAAAATGGATTATCATTTTTATATATTATTGTAAAATTTAATGAAATAGTCAAATAAAAATTACCAGTTTATAAGCCATAAGATTTGAATTTCGAATAATACAAAGTAAAGATTTTTAGATTATGCAGCTACAGAATTTTTTCCTGATAGATAATTTTTCTCTATTGTATCTAAATATTTACAATAATATTTATAGCTTTGACATAATATTCTATTATACATGTAAATAAAAAAAAGCGGGTAAGTGGGGATCGCTCTGCTGTACATTAGGGGGTGGGGTGGATCTCTGACTAGGGTAGGCTAAATTTGAATGCAATGATAGGTATCATTGTATACGAAAAACGAATCTGAACGGAGGCTATTTATCTGTCTAGGATATATTATAGATTATTAAAAATTTTCAAATCTTAGATTTAAGAAGAAAATTTTTTATGAATTTCTAGCTTAAAAATAATTTACGAATTTTGGTGATTTTTACGTATGTTGTCAAAATTAAAATTTAAATGCTTGTAAAAAAAAAATGTGACAATGCATTTCTTTTATTTTTTAACTGCTATTGTAAAAATATTTTAGGAGCCTTGTATTAAATATTCAAATCTTAGATTTAAAAATAAAAACTTTTATGAATTTCTATCTATGATAATTTGAACATTGCCGTAATTTTTACGTATTAAGTCAATATTTGAACTTCAAATGCTAACAAAAAAAATTGTGCGTTTGTATTCTTATAATTTTTTAATAACTATAAGAATAACTTATGAGGAACTTTCTATTAAATTTTCAAGTATTTTGATTGGGCCAAAAAAATGTTATCGACACTTCAAAAAAATATTACGTGTGTAATATATTTTTTTGTAACGTTCTTCAAGAATGCAATTACGATAACACGGCTACTTGGATAGGCAACTTGGCTACATACCCGTCGTCGGGTCCATTTTTCGAGTATCTCATAAACCATTAACATAATTCATAATAATTATTATTAAGTATTGATTATATAATTTATAATTATTTATAATAATGGCATATAAATAAATCTACTTTTTTTAAATACATTTTTTATTATCGAAATACTAACTTTTAAATTTAAATTTAATCGATATTTGTAAAACGTGAATTTTAAACCGCATACAAGACATCATGAAGTTACTAAATAATAATATATTCTTAACACAACATCTATAAGAACTAATAAGTTTAGAGTCAATTTAAAATTTCAGGTCTGATATCATTGACCAATTTACATAATGCAGCGAGTTCTGCTAATAAGATCTTTAGATTATAGGATATAAAATTCAAAAACTAATCATGATATGTTGCGGAGCAAGGAATGTATTGATTTTACAATGATGTGTGTTTTTTTTTTTGTATTTTTGTTTTTGTTTTTTTTTTTTTTTTTTTTTTTTTTTTTGTCATCAGGTTTTGGCCTTTGGGGCAGTAAAAGTGCTTCGATTTTCGACTTCAGTACCTCATTTGATCAGAATGTGAATCTAGTAATCTAGTAAAAATTCTCAATATTTTTCTAAATAATCGGGATAAACAAACTAAAAATTAAGGAAAAACCAGAATTTTTACACACAATAAATTTTCAACAAAATCATTTTTGGTTTTTGATGTAAATTTAAAACAAATGACCATAGATACATGAAATCACCGAATCTTTATATAAGCATAATATTCTATCTACCATGCAATTTTCAAAAAATTTCGATTTAAGTTGAACTATTTATAGGCATTATATGTAATTTTTGATAATTATTAGTTTTTTTAAAATTAATATCGATAAAAATTTATTTGTTAGGTAAAAAAACTTAAAAATTTAATACAAGGCTCTAAACATATTGCTACAATAGCAGTTAAAAAATAAAAGAAATACATAGTCACTATTTTTTGTTATAAGCATTCAAAGTTTGAATTTTGACATCATACGTAAAAATAACGAAAATTCGCAAATTATTTTAAGGTTCTACCTTATTGACTTATTCATAAAAAATTTCATCTTCAAATCTAAGATTTGAAAATTTAACACAAGGTTTCTTATAAGGTTGTCAACGTTTATCATAATAAAAATATCCACCAGAAAGTCAAATTAAGTTTTTTATGAGTGTTTGAAATTTAAATTTTTACAACATTGGATTTTCACTAGATTTCTCATTTAGCGATTTTCTTATTTTGGTGTAACTCAAAAAAAATAAATGACTGCAGATACTTGAAATTTTCACTGAATATTTATGTAGGAATTTTCTATATTTGATAAGATTTTCAAATTGTTTTGATTAGTTTTGAGCTGTTCTGAAACTGACATTTTAATTTTTCAACTTTTTTAGTTTTTTTTTCTATTAATGTCAATAAAATTGTATTGGTTGGGTCAAAAAGCTTCAAAATTTAATATAAGGCTGTCAACATATTATTTCAATAGCAATTGAAAAATATTAACTTTTTTTTATAAGCATTTAAAGTTCAAATTTTAACTAAATACGTAAAGATTACGGCAACGCTCAAATTATCTTAGATAGAAATTCATAAAAAATGTTCTTTTTAAATCTAAGATTTGAAAGTTTAATACAAGGCTTCTAACATATTTGTACAATATGATATCCACTTTCACGGTTTTTTTTTTTTTATGAACATTTAAGAAATGTATTTTTGAGATTTAAAATTAAAAAAATAGTTGCTTTTGGTTACAGCATACAAATTATCGTAATATAATAGTAATAGGAGAAAGATAAATCATTGTATTTTATTCGCTAATTACAGAAACAAATTGTTATAGTTCCCGGACTTAGGATTAATAAAAAAATATAGTAATAATGCTATTGTATATCTACTTATATCATTGATTATAAAATATACTGTATAGCAAGGTGGATTGATATCAATCCACCTTGCTGTATAGTATTTATAATCAATGCTTCTGCATATAAACAAAAACAAATTTTTGTCCGGGAAACACTGATTATTATTATAATAAATAGGTAAATAGGTACATAACAGTAGGCTGTCAATAAAAGCGTTCTAAAAATGTCAAAAAGGTTTTTATTTGCAGACCTTAAGTTAGGCGCTACAGGTGCTATTGGCATATTATATCATTACATTAGCAAGCGGAAGCAATTGTTAAATGATAATCACGTGCAAATTGTACAGGAAATCAAAATATTTATTTATTTGTGTCATATTTATTTTAATTTGTACAGTCTGTATAAATAGACACATAAGAGGGTTTGGTTGACCAGATTATAGGTAAAAACTATAATGTCTAATGCAGTATATATATATATGAGATACTTATTTTGTAGAACTAAATATTGATAGTATCTTTTCTATTAATAGGAGGATGGTCGAAAGGACGTATCGAATAACTCAGAGTCGGGAAAAGATTCAAACAATACCATTAAAGTACAAAGATTGAAATTTGTAGAAAGTTAGTTTTTCATATACATAACATATATTGAGTATTAATTATATTTTAACCAAAAATATTTTCATATTAGATAAAAAGTTACCCATGAATGATGATGTGGCATCCATAAAAAGTAATATTATAATACATATAATTTCGACCTACTTACAATAATAGTAATTAGAAATATTTTTAACATAACGTTCGTTTAGGAAGCGGATCGGAGAACAAACTCCATATTACGGACATTTACCAAACACACGCATGAAAATACTTCAACCAATCAAACCAACAAGGTTAGTAAAATGCATGCTAACAGAATTGTCCGTATATAGGAAAAGAGATACTACAGCGTCCACCTCCAACATTCACGGTAACAATTGATTTTAGGTTATATTAGAAATTAATTTGCACTTAGAAAGTTTACACTTTATAGTACTTTTTGAATAGTAACTGAACATTAAAATTCTTGAATACCTTAATATTAATACAATAATATTGTATCTTAATTGCCGGCCATTACATGATTTAATGTTGGTCATTGTATTGTTTTTATTTTCAATTAATTAATTTAATGTACCTACATGGCAATTAATAAATAGCTGTGACGGCAGAAAAACAATGATTTATAATATTATAATAAATAATAATAGTATATTATTTTTATAAAAATGTTAGCTTATTTCTATGTACAACGTTTTAGACGAATTAATATATAAACATAATAATTTTTAATATGTAATAAATACGATACGTACGTATAATAATTTGTTTATCCCGTGAAATTACTCATACAAACATACAGGACTGTTTCGTTCACTGACCGGCTCACCATCCGTGGACGATGACTTCTAAAGCTTTATATATAAATATATTTCTGTCTGTTTGTCCAATATGCATTTCTAAACAGCTGAACTGATTGCGATGAAACTTGGTACAAAGATATATTAGAACTATGGTCAGAAGATAGATTAAATTAAATAGCGATAGACCTAAATATCATTCAATTGAATATTTGAATTATTCTTAGTCTGTTATCGATAAAACGAATTAAATTCGGTACATATAATGTTTAACTAAATTGAATATCGTTGTATGTATGATTATTACTTAGTATATTTTAATCGTTATCTATATTACTATCTATATGTATAAAATTATACTGCTAGCAAAATCACATGAAACGAATTTAACACACAGTTTGAAACATACAAGAGGGAGGATTTTAAAAAAAAAAAACTTGTGCAAATGATCAAATTTATTGCATATATTATCATTATAAATGGTATGTAATTTGTTTTAGGCCATTTAAGACGATGTAGAATCAGATATATTCAGCAAAAAACCAAGAATGTTGATACCAGAGGTAAATAAGAATAGACTTTATATAAGATTAAGAATATGAGTGTTAAGTTCATAATATTTTGTGCATCCGTGTAGCCTGTTTGTTGTTAGGAATAAAATATCATAGTAAATATTATAACTTATGCTCTTTTATTTTAGATGGTGAAAAACTTTGCCGATAAAAAGAAGAATCAACCCATGGTTCTTTTAAATGATATATTTAACCGCCTAAATTTAATAACCACCGTTGTCAAAAATTCCCCTTCAGTGATCTTAGTGGAATGTATGATATATGGAAAGATTTTTTTTTGCATTCGGTAATATTTTTGTATTGTAACATTATATCAGGTATATCTTAACATTTTTAATATTTTTAATTATAAATTTATAAATTAATTTTAATATTTAATTTAACTTATGTTTTACTGTATGTACAATAATAATAATATATACGATTTTCTGTCAAAACCTTAATATCAAAGTCATTTATACTTAATTTATAAATAAAAAATAAAAAATCTAGTAAAAAGATACGTATGTGTACAAAAAATATTGGTTGGATTAATTATAGTAGGTATTGCTATTTAAAATTGTTCAACAATAATCAGTTAAGTCAATAGCCATAAGCCTCAAAGTTCCATTATTATTGTAATTAAATTGTCACCTAAAACATGTAAGTAGTATAATAATATATAATATAATATAGTATAATGTAAGTTTAAGTATAAAGCTAATCGCCCATGTCGCCGAAGCTATAAAGATCAATAAAAATAATAATCACTTAATATTGCCTTTAATTTTAATTTTGTAGATTCATCTATAAAAACAGCAAAAATGGAAGTCGCCATCTTAATATTAAATAATATTTTCGAAGATGAAGATGATTTTAAATAAATATTATAGACTATTAATAGGCATAAGTATGCTATTTATACATGTACAATTCAAATTTAATTAAGTAAAGTATTTACTCTGGTGTATATATTTTAATCTTTTATTTTTTTGTTAATTACAATAAACAATAAAATTAAAGTACCTAGTTACATTAATTAATCCATTAATGTCATACACCGTAGTCTAATATATCTTACCTATTTAAATTTAATTGTACATGCTATTTATACAATTTAATAGCCTTTTACCTATATTTATTTAAAATTGTATGAAGATCCTGTGCAATTATATCATCTATCAATAACAAATTTCACAATAATACGAGATACGGTTTTTGGGAATTTACACCTAGGTATAATTTCATTCAAAAAAAGAACCCGTTGATAGTCAAGTTTTTCATCGTCTAAAAATCTGTGATTGTAATATTATTAAAAAATAAATGTTTTGTCTTAAGTCGTTGTGTTATTATTTTAAAATATTTTTTCAGTATCGATTAAATAACTATTATGTTGCATTGTATTGCTGTTTCCAATTTGAAATGTAAGAATCAACTGAAAAGTGAAAACCCATATACGAGTAGATTATTGAGTATTATTAGTAACAATATATTAGTAAAAATCTTAAATTTGTTCAAATTTTTAAAACATAACACTTTCTAGTGTATTATATTTTTGGAGATAACATTTTCAAAATATTTTGATTAGTTTTTAGCCGTTTACTGACATTTTAATTTTTCAACTTTTTTAGTTTTTTTTCTATTAATATCAATAAAATGTTATTGGTTCAAAAAGCTTCAAAATTTAATACAAGGCTTCTAACATATAGTTTCAATATCAGTTAAAAATATTAAAAATATATAGGCACGTTTTTTTTTTTTTTTTATAAGTATTTAAAATTCAAATACTAAATACATAAAAATTACGGCAATGTTCAAATTATCTTAGATAGAAATTCATAAAGGTTTTTCCTTTTAAATATAAGATTTGAAAATTTAATACAATGCTCCTAACATATTTTTACATTAGCAGTTGAAAAATAAAGAAATGCATATAGTCACAATTTTTTTTAGTAATTTTAGTAACACCTAATTATTATGTTATAAGTTTTAACTTTTAAGTTACATTATATTTTGTATTTTCTTGTTGTAATATTTATAACATTTTTGATATTGGTTATTTAAAAAAAAAAGTTAATGAGTTATGTTATGGCAATAATAATTTTAATATAAAAATAGCTATTTATTATTTACAATAATAATGAATGTTAATAATAACAAAAATTCACAATTAAGCAAATACATTGATAATTGACATACCTAAGTACAATCTATAATGATGATTATCTGACTAAGTCCAATAAGAAAAATAATTAATATTAAACCGATATAGATTTCAGCCTAAAAAAATATTAATAGTAATTTTTCTATTCAATAAAACTCATTAACGGTTAAAATATTTGCATACAATATTTTATTAATAAAAAAAAACAGTGTTGCATTAAAGCATTAAACATTTTGAAAAAAATACAATGTCTTAATGCAGTAATATAAGCAGATTCCAATAAACAAAAACTATGTCAATATCTTAAAAATCAAAGATTTTGTAGGGTTGAGACCAAAAATTTACTTTTTTAAAAACTATAAAGTCGTCTTCTGAACAACCACTATTTTGCCGTTAAAGTGTTTTGGCAAGAAGCCGACGATATAATAAATTAAAAATTATAGTTATTTTTTATGTAATAGGTACATGTGATTAATTTTTGTCAATAACTATAGTTCAATCTATTGTATTGATATAAGAAAAATAAAATTATTAAATAGTTACAATTTGTTAGTCAAATTATTTTTTACTAAATATCTTCTTTTTTTTATTGACGATAAAAGTTTATTTACAATCTATACATACAGTGTATAATAAGTAAGTGTGGTGACTTAAAAAGAAAAAATAATAACATTAGTTACAGAGAAGGAAGGCTCCCAGCAGTGCCACCTGACAAGAAGTTAGGGTTTGAGTTAATTTATTTTATTTTTTATAATTAGGGTTTTTAATTTTTTTTTTTTTTTTTAATTAGGTATTGAGCAGATCTCTTGGCCATTGGCTTTTTAACCTTCTAGGAATGATTGAGGTAGAGGATAAACTTTTAATTATGGGGTTTGAATGAGTGCGGAGCGTTGAGTGGAATTTTGAGTAATAGGATTTGGCTAAGTCGTTTAGGGTTGGTATGTTCAGGTCTTTATGTAGATTTTTATTGGTAACATACCAAGGGGCAGAGGTTATTAGCCGTAGGCATATGGATTGGAATGCTTGGAGGGTTTTAGTGTTTGATGGTTTAGCTGGCCCCCATAGTTGAATGCCGTAGAGCCAAGCCGGACGAATTATCGATTTGTATATCATAAGTTTGTTGGCTAAAGAAAGTTTTGATTTTAATAGGGGTCTCAAAAGATGAAGTCTTGAGTTCACTGATTTGCGTTTTTGTTTAAGATGCGAGCTCCAGTTGAAGCGTTTGTCAAATATTAGCCCTAGGTATTTAACTTCGTCCGACGAAGGAATTACTTGGTTGTTAAATGTGACAGGAGGGCAAACAAATTTACGCAATGTAAAAGTTACATGAGTAGACTTTGTTTCATTGATTTTTATTTTCCACCGTTTGGTCCATAGATTTATCATGTTAAGGTGACTTTGGATCATCCGGCAAGCAGTTGCGGAATCCTGGTGTGATGCTGAAATTAGTGTGTCATCGGCATATGTACCAAGAAAAGTGTAGGGAGTTTTGGGGATGTCGTGAGTGAACACAGAATAAAGAAAGGGAGCGATATCACTACCTTGGGGTACACCTGCGCTAATACGATAGCTGGTTGAATAGCTATTTTTTAGACGAACCTTAAAGGAGCGGTCGGATAGGTAGGATTTTATTAATAGGAAATATGGTGCTGGGAGAAACTTTTTTAGTTTGTAGAGTAGCCCCTCGTGCCACACCCGGTCAAAAGCCTGTGAGACATCCAGAAACACTGTAGGGCAGAATTCTTTCTTCTCCAGTGCGTTAGAGATTTTGTCGACAGTGCGACGAAGTTGGTGCGGATAGTCGAGTGATGTGCTCTACAACCGAACTGCTAAATATCTTTAAAGAATTATTCCAACAAACTGTCTCCGTTCTGAAATTGTTTCCCCTTTTCCAACGATTTATAATCATTGAAATAAAAATGTGTAACCTATAAGGCTTAAATGAGTAAAAACTAGAGAAACAAATTGATTTCTTCCCTTCACAAAAAATATAGATTGAAAAAGGTCCCTTCTCTATTTAAGTAATTATTAAGTCCCACCTCTACTTCCCCCACTTATTTACCTACTTCACGCATAGTACAAACATGATGTACACTGGACACCTACAAATATACAGAAAACTATTTCCTCAATTTTTATTTTTTATTTTTTAATTGCACAAAAAATAATAGCATCGATTTTTGTAGGAACTATGTGTTACAATGGTACCTACATATAATAAATATACTTTTTATAATTATTTGTTTGCAATTTTGATATTCAAAACTCTAAATTTAAATTAAATGTGTATTGAAATTGTGGTTAAACTTGTATTAAATGTCAAACTCAAAAGTTATTTTTTTTTTCATTTATATAATTTGAATAAATATCAATATAGACTCGTTATAGAAATACAGAATGATAACCGAACTCCAATAAAAATCACTTTTCGTACGTAAAGATTATTTCTATCAAATATAAAATAGTATTAAATTTTATACCACTGCAGGATATTATTGAGCAAAGCAAGATAAGAACAAATACTCAAAACCCAATTTTTACTTCAGTTCAAATTTATTTTATTATTTTCTTGACAATTGTCACATAATATATTGATTATTTATTCAGGTGAGAACCAAGTTCTCAGATTTAGTAAAATTAATTTTGAACGATATTTCAAGGAATGGAGTCGACAACTTAGCTAAATACTTCGATAAATATTTTTTATATATTTTACTTTTAAATTACAGATGGCATACATTAAATAGAATACGGACACAGAAAATTATAATCTTATTTATATGGAAATTCAATTTATAGTATTCAAATAAACTTTTTAATATCACATTATATATATATATATATCAAAATGTAGGGTGCATTTGAATGAAAAATCATCTACTTAACAAACCTAATATATTCCAACATATACTGATAATAAATTCCTAATACCTAATACCTATGTCAAAGGTAATTAAATCTTAAACACTGGCTAATATTAGGCTACCTAATTATTTAAGGTCCAAAAAGCCAAAAAGATATATAATTAGAGATTTTTTTGTTATTTGCGCGGATATACCTATGCTATAAAAATGACCTAACAGCCTAATAACTATTCTTTGGAAATTCGATAGTTCACTCTGGAGTACAATTATTCCATTTCATCTGATACTAGTATAATATGAACCATGCAATGATCGACAGCACTGATCTGGGGTAGCCCAACAATACACGCAACAAATACATTAATTAATACTGATATGATGCAAACATCCCGCTAAGCGTTTTTTCACACTGGTTTGAATCTCTATAGTCTGTTTGTTACCTGGCAAAACCTTTAACCCGGAATCTTGACTCCTAAATGGGTAGGTATAACTCCTTAAGAATGGGAAGGGTTAGAACAGCTTATAATTGTGAAACTATTAGATTTTTTGTAGAACGTAACTTTAATATTTTAAAATGATCCGAAATCTCAATAACAATAACAAATTATTTAAACCTACTCTGTATATCTGATATGTATAGTAGTAGTAGGTACTTAATTAAAAATAATTAAAAAATACTCTTAACCTACTTATACAACTTTGAGTATAAATTCATAGGGTACACTGCAGCTTAATTATTATACACCAGCTGTTATGTATTCACCTACTTACCGTTGTATACTGCAATGCGTAGGTAATACTATTCAATTAAATATTTAGTGCCTTATGATCATTGATGCAGTTTCTAACCTACATTTGAATTACGATTTAAGAGGATGATAGTAAGTACCTACCTACTATGTGTGAAGACTGAAGACAGTGAAGACTATAGATAAGACCTACTTACACTATGTATACAGGGTGATTCTTTTATCAAACAACACTTATATGGTGTTTGTGTGTAAATACCACCTAACATACACCTATAACACACAAACACCACCCAAAACCACCCAACTTTGGGAGGCTATATCTTGTAAACGGATTAACGAAAAATGAAAATTTAAACGTGAAAATTCATTGAAAAAATAGCCCTTTTAGTTTATGAAATTTTAAGTATTGGTTGTCATTTGAAAATCAAAAGTTGATAATGGTTAACCTGATAAATATAAGGGTGAATATATTTTAAAAAAATACATAGTTCTAGAACAAGATGGTTCTAAAATTTTGAAAAAAAAAAATTGAAAAAAATCAATAGTTTTTGAAATAATGAGTGTTGTTTGATAAAAGAATCACCCTGTATAGTAGGTATATTATACAATCAATACACATGATTTGTTTGTAAAAACATCAAAGTCCAAAAACAAAACAAATTTAGTACCTATGCAAATAGAAAGTAGGTACTTACTTTTATTTTACAATTCTAAACCAAATTTATTTAAAACATAAAACCAGTGATACAATAGTAAAAAAAATAAAACTTTATACAGTTATACCCAGTAAAAACTGTATAAAGTATTATAAGCTTTTCAAGAAAAATAAAGATTTTGTATTATGTAGGTACCTAGGCACCTAGCTGGTGTTTCTGAAAATACCTAATCTTAAACAATGTCAATTCTTAAAAAAACATTTTATCTCTTACATTTTGTCATTTCTTTAACACCACTTTTTAGTTTATACGTCCTATTAAGAAACTAGGCCATGAAAAAACTGTAAAAATGAGCTATTCAGAGTACAATATCCATATTATATACCTACTATGGATTTTCAATTGTTAAATAAGAGTAGGGTTGGAAACTCTTGCTTAAGAACATGTCTACAGAAATATATAAAAAATAACCAATAGATCATACAAAATTAAAAAATAGGTACATACTTTGCTTCAGTTAAAAAAAAATATAAAAACTCGACGAACATATACGATATACATAATACTATAATAGCAATTCAAGTTGTTCAAATACAAATGTAGAATTTCATTAATAATCCAAATCAATTAAGAGGATGCCATCGTACTTTTGTTCTCTTTTTCTCGGACCTACGCGTAACATAGACAAAACGCATTTACACAGAATTATTATTTTATGATTTTAAGTAATCGTTGAGTAAAAAATCATTCATTACAAAAAAAGATAATGAATAATATTTTAGAGGGAACGACATATCGATTTGTCTAAATATTGTCTCAAAACAATTTAAAGATAATTTAATTTTGAAAGTTTAATAGAGTAATACTCGAATACAAGATAAAATAAAAATAAAATATATATGTCATTCCCTCAAAAATATTATTTTTTATACTTGTTTTAATAAGCGATTTTACTCTAAAATTACTTAAAAGCAAAAAAATTTAATTCTGTTTAAATGCATTTTGCCTATGTTGTGCGTGGGTCAGAGAGAGAAAACAAATAGTGCACTGACATCCTTCTAAGAAATCCAAAACAATATTATTTCTCGTGTCTTTAAATAAAAAGATAACAAACTAATTAAATCAAGATACATGCTGTTATAAATACTCTTCTGTACTATAACTTATTTTTTAATATTATGTATTGTCCGTGTAACCAATAAAGGTCCGTCGAATGACCTACTATAATTTAATTGTGCAATTAATTGTCCTATAACAATTTACGTGCTTAAATACTATCCCCTACAGCAGGGGTCGCAAACCAGTCAATCTTTCGACGAATATTTGTCGATCGATTAAAGATTAATTACACCGATGTCGGTTGATCATGTGCGTGATGTCTTAAGAGGACGCTACATTAGATTACATAAGAGGATGGAGAAAATTTACTGTGCAACGTTGTTTTCAATTTTTCGATATCACAAATAGAAAAAAAGTTCTTATTGTTTCAAAATTCATTATTTTTGCGTTTTTCAAAATCGAATAACTTTTTTTTTCAGTTCTAATAACAAAAAAATAAAAACAACGTTGCACAGTCGAAATTCCCTTTTATCTGTGGTGAGAATTTCGTTTCTTAGTTATGACTGTAGCCTTCTCGGTTCTTTCCCGCGCAAAACAGTTTTTGCAATGTTACGTACTTGTAAGACGGAGACAACACACGCGGGTGTAGCGTCCTCTTAAACACAATTTTATACATCATAATATACAAAAGTATTTATTAGTGACAAAAAACGTACAATTTTCAGATAGAGAAGTATTTAAAAAAGAATAATAGGTACTAGACATACAAGTTATTATTCTGTAATTATTGTTTATTTCATGTAACAATATACCTGCTACCTAAATAAACAGTGGTCAATCACATACACTTAAAATTTTTAATGTAACTCACTTGTTGTAAACGGTTGGTGGCCCCTACACCATTATATTATATTATAATATCTTTACTTTCATTATCTATACCTACGTCTATACATATAAATTATGAAACAAATAATATAAAATACTATAATCTTATTCTAAAACACATGTATACCTAATAAATATTTCATAAACATATTATATAAATTTACTATTTAAATATATCTCAGACGTTCGACCGCATTTGACATAACGAGCTTCCTATTTAAACTAAAACACTTTCTCCCTTCACTATATTATTTAATAAGAAAAAAATTTAAAAAAAATATAGTTGTAATAACAAAATATGTGCTGAAACATTTTATAATTCATTAAATTAAAAATATATATATATATTATTTAATAATAAAATATCTGGAAAATCGGTCATTTTCGGTGCATCAAAAAAATAATTCTTCAATTGCATAGAATATTAAAGCTAGAGTTCCCTAGGGTTGTGACCTATCTCCTATACTTTATAATATGTTCACCGCTGATATACCTACAGGCTACAACAAACCAATCTCTTCTCGTATCATTTGCTGATGACACCACAGCAATACTCACGTCAAATATAAACTCTGATATCACGTTTCACAATCTACAATTACATCTTAATATAATAGATTCTAGAACAAAAAGTTGGAAAACCCATTTATTTAAAACATAATATCCACTCTCACATTATCACAAACTCACAAATTCCCTGTCGGCTAAAAAGAAACTGGTCAAGAGACCTTGTAAAATAGAAGGGAAAAAAATAAGAAGTTTTCTGAAGTTCTTTTAAAGAATGATCTCCTCTTCATGTGATTCATGTTTTTGTACATACTTAACTTTTCATTCTTATTTTTTTTTTTTTATTAACAGATTAAATTTAAAAAATATATATAAAACATATTATTGCTTAACTAATAACAAAAACATATTTATTTAATTGAAGCAAAACCTTAAATATATAATATTATTACAAGCATCTAGGTACTTAATTATTTTGTTCATAATAACAAGAATTATGAATTACACTTTGCTTATATCTATAATGAATAAAAAAATATGTATATAAAAAAATAAATAATATTAAAACAATAGGTAAACATTTCTTCATATAATTCAATTACACTTGATTTTCAATTATAGCTAATGAATTATAATATTAAATGGTTGAAAAAAAACACAGGAAAGAATAAGATACATTAAGCTGTATCATGGACATAATTGAATTGATCTCCGAATTTGTCTCGAAATTTCCTTTGATCCATACCATCTAAAATTTTAGCAACTTTCTTCACAGATGATCTACAAGTATAATTGTGCATAATTTTATTATACATACAATATTACAGTTATATAATTTAATGTTTAAAACATACTTTCATAAGCAATATATTTTCCTAATTATTTAGGATTAGTTAATTAATTAATTATATATTTTATAACTAATTATAAATTCACAATAAAATTTAAACTTACTTTTTGAACACTTTTTTTTCCAGCCGGGCCCGTGGAGTATCCTGTTCTTTTTTTAAATTTGTCAAATTTGACCTTTGTTTTCGACTCTTTCTACTTCCTTTTTTAGGCATTGTAAGATCAACCCCAGTTTGACTCTATACAAATAGATAATTGTTTACATTAAAATATTAATACAAAAAATTATTGCTCTTTACTGGAAGCTAATAAAAAAATAAAAATAAATTATTGCTCATCAAAACTACAAAACACATTCTACCTGTATATCTCTAAGCAGTTGTGGATCTTGCCAATCAGGTACATTCTGTTTTTTTTCTTTTTCCAAAATTTTTTTGTCTTCCGCATCAACAACTTGACCAAGCTCATCTCTCGGTACAATTCGCCCATGAAATGGACACTAAAAAAATAATAAAATATCATAACAATAACTTACAATTAAGTTTTAATGGTTGTATTTCATTTACCTTAAAACGGTCTTCTCTAGGGCATAATCTACCACTTGGCAATGGGGCTCTACACTGTCTATCAACTCTTTCGAATTTACCAGTAAATTCAATCACTCGCGTGCGTAAATTTTCAGATCCTCCTGGTATTACAATACCGTCACAGTCACTGTCCATTACAGAATTTGAAGTCCAAAAACTATGACCATCTTGATTTGTACTGAAAAATATGAAAAATATGAACAAGCATAATTGAAATTTGGGAATTTATAGAAATCAGTTTTATAAAATACACATATTCAAAAATGGTAATAGGTGAGTTTGTTTCAAATACCTAACCAATATAATGTACAAATTAATCGTCAACTCTATACTTATATGAATTGCATTAAGGCAGCTATGTATCTTTAGTTAATTTAGTTAGCAATTTTTCACATTAATTAGATTGATTTTATGTTGACAATGTAAAATAATAGAATGGTTTTCGTATAGAAGTAATTATGGTCAAACATGTTACTACAGTTTCTATACATGCAAATTATTCTATTATTTTGAAATGTTGGATAAGCAAACCCACTTAATTTTTCTAACTATTAAAATACAACGGGGTGAAAACGTTTTTAGGGAGGGTTTAAATTGAATTCTCTATTCCCCCTATTTCACTCACCTGATTCTGTATATAAAAGAGGTGAAATAATACATGTAGTTTTGCAAACATATATGATAATTTATTAATTTATTATTTTATTAATGTACACAAATTATTTGTCCAAATTATACCTAGCCAATACCAACTGGCATCGTGCCTAGAATAGTTAGCAAGTGCAGTGAAGAGAGGTAGATGTTAATTACTGGTGTCACAGGGAATTTTATAAATTCATAATATAAACATAGTCTATAATAACTACTGTCCGTAAACTACAGTAACTAATAAGTGAAAATAGTTTTTTTCAATGTAAAAATAGAAGGTTAACTTTTTTAACAGCATGTTTCCTCAAAATATCTCTGTGTACCACTGGTTTGTTGCGTTAATTGTTTTATATTATTTTATCTTTTTCTTTTTATTACATAAAAGTTAATATGGGTTTTTTTAGTAATAGCTAATTCAATGCAAAAATTGCCACATTATCCGATTGGCACCAAATAGCGCACACATAATCTTTGAGACTCAGATAGCTTTGTTGTCCAATACATATAAGTTGACTATAAGGTTGCTCACACAAGACATTTGTTTTGGTAGATAAATTAAAACTTTTTTTTAGACACAAAATGAATGAATGTCAGTCTAGTTTATATACTCAACAACTACTAACTGATTTTGATGAAAATTTCAGATTGTTCTTGGATTTCAGTTAAATTTATAAAGTAGTAAAAACTACGTTTTTAAGTTAACCAACATCTCTAATTCATGTCCATCTAAGTGTTTTATACTTATTTATTTTTTCCCGGGAGTATTCGACGAATACTATTCGTGTTATACAGTGCTGGTCAATATAAGTCTATATAATGAAGAAAAATTGTTTGTTACAAATAATCTATAGAACCACTCAACTGATTTTAAAAATTGTTTTACCATCTATCCATATCATATTCCATAATATATAATACAATAATAACACAATACAGGGTGCGATCTATAAGAAATGAATATATTTGGTATTCAATTATATATTTATTGTATTGTACATTATACTACAATTACAAAAAAAAAAATATATCACCCAGAGGCCAGAGGCCAGATTAATTAGAAATCATGTAAAATAATATGTAGGTACACTGATATTAAGTATTTTACATAAAATAATCGATATAAACATAGCAATAACAAACTGCAAAATACAATCAATCGAACAGTTCAAAGAAATACTATAGACGATAAAAATAGTGTTAGGAATCGATGGCCTTGCTGCAAAACACACAAGTGTGCACGTGTATGTTTTTAACGATCCAAAAAGCTAAAACACACTATACACTTAACTATAAGTATATACAGGGTGTTCCCTGGTTTACCCATTGGCCGTAGAACGGAACTCGCCGCCCGGATAACCAATTTTTTGCCGTTTTATCTATAAACTAACAAAATTATAAAAAATTATGGGATTAATGAAAATAAAATATTTAAAGTTCAACATTTTCAGCGAAATAAACTCTATAAAATAGGTATCTTTTCAAAATTAAGAAATAATTTTTTTAAACTTTTTAAACTTTTTACCAAAAAATTTAATTTAACTAAAAACTAAAATACATGTAGCCTTTTTCAATGTAAGTCTAATAAAAAAAAAACAGATTTATGATATATTTATTATCTCAGGAGATATCGCAATGGGTAAATACTCGTAGGACACCCTGTGTCTAAACATAATATAAAAATACATTCAATATAATACTATAGTTTATTGTTTTATAAATAACACTTATTATGCTCATCAGTGAATGATGTTAACGTAATAATTCATGCTATAAATGTTTCACAACACGTTTGAACTATTAGAATAGATGTTTAAATTGAGTGATTCTGGCACGCGCATTGTAAAGAATATTAAACTTAAAAATTGGTGGGATTGGTTTTTTAACTGGCGGATCTCTAACTGGCACTCGCACTCACGTAATCGTACTTATCCATCACGTTCTCTTTTTTTTACTTAAGAAAAAAACGAAATTAGACAGCAATGCAATAGTTATAGGTACAGGAATACAGAATTTACCATCTGCGTGACTGTGTCAAACGATGAATTTTCGTTAAATAGCATAGACCGCGTTTGAATGAAAAAATAATGTAAAAACTAAAAAGTATTTAATACATTTTTTAGACTTTAATGATTTGTAACTTATTCTAAAAGAACGCGTTCGTTTAGGGTAACTCGAACAAGCATTAAGGTTAGGTTATATAGGCGTATTATTTAGAAAAGCTAATTGTTTCTAACACAGTCGTTGATGCAACTCAGTGGCGTTGCGTTAATTATTGACAACTTACAAATGCTCCGAATACAATATATCATATCTGGCCAGTGACCACGGGGTACGGACATCGCATTGCTATTTATTTCAACAACATATAGATATTATATGGTATAATAGTGGTATACACATTTGTAGCGCTGTAGATTCCGATATTCAAAAGACTAGGTAGCGGCAACTCAATACTATTTTCCACTTTAAATTATTTTTCAATTCACATCCTTTGATTGTTATTGAAAAAACGGCAGGTCCTATGCTACTCCAAGATTTGATTTATAAAGACATTTTTCCTCTACGAATAATTATTAACACGGTTAATGATTTATTATTGAAAAATTATATAAAAAACAAACAAAAACGAGAATTCAAAACTATTATTGCACTTATAGTAGGTACCTATGATGTCCTATAGTTCCTATATTATGTCAAAAATAAATTAAAATTAGTCGATTCTGAAAAGCGAGACAAAAAATAACCTAATCTAACCTAAAAAATAGCTCAACTTAATTCTACCTTATTTTCGAGACGAAACACAAAACTTCAGTTTTTCGTATTTTCTATCTTTTTTCTGGACAGTTAAATTTATTCTTTTCGTCATAATACATTCAGTTTTTCTAGTTTGCTTTTTTTTTTTGCGGTCTTACTCTATTGAAAAACTGCATATACTCTATTATTGGTTGACGTAATTTTGTGTTCAACCTAATACATTCTTCTTATCTCGAAGTATTCCCTTGACAGTTTTTCCGTATATCCTACAAATGAGACGTATCGATTTTATTTGCATCAAAAACAAATACTAATTTTTTTCCATTTGGAAGACTGTACATTATACTACATAGGTACTATATATTATACGATAATTGACGGCGAATAAACGATACGGGACCGGATGGCAGTATTGTGCTAAACATTTCCCATCCGTTCCTGGTTTTTTGAACGGGGGAAAAAAAAAGGTACTATATAATATTATACTTTACGTATAATTCTGTATTTTTTGTTTTTTAGTTTACGGTATAGTTTAAAATTGTTATGACCAACTTACGGATTAAATATTTTTTAATTAAGTCTAAATAATCAAAAAAAAGTAAATCGCGATAATATTTACGGTAAAATACGAGGAGCTGAAAGTTGTTCGTCTTCCCAGTGATACAGATCGATGTCGAACGGTAACTTTGGCACAGCTGTGACACTTTTTCGATTGTCATCTCTCTCCGAAACTTTTGTGGAGTCAGCGCGATCACTGCCATCATTTTGAATCTAAAAATAACGTAAATGAGCCTATATATTTATTTTTCTACATTGTAACAATATATGACATAATTTCACCGAAGAGATTATACTAGTTTATGTACATTATAATCCGATTTAGCTAAATATTGAGCCAAAAGATCATCGGCGGACGATTGAGGGAGGACTTCTTCCATGTCCGAGTCGCTAGAACTATCATCACCATCTTCATAGTACATGATTTTATTTTCTCGGCTCGTCAGGTCGGTTAAACGACGCTTGAGTTCGATCGTTCGTTTCAAGAGTTCTCCGTCTATTTTTTTTATAAGAGAGAAACACAATATTAAAACTAGACCAACGCTATATAACGGACATACACATAATATAAATTATGTTTTCGATAATTAACAGCTATAGATATATAGATGATGTCTTTGTATGAGTTTGACACTGATTCGTCATAACAAATTATCGTATTCACAATAATTTTAAATTTCTATTATTCACCATAATTTTTTTATTATTGTAATTTATTATTTTTTGAAATTCTTTTGTATACGTTTTTACATCATTATTCATGTATTATTTATAATTAACCATTGTATTCTATTATTTTATGATATTTCTAGGTATATTTGTACGCTTTTTAATTTATTTTAATAACCATGATGGACACACGAGTGTTCTAGGCGAGACTCAGTATAATTAAGAGAAATATTAAATAAATTAGTAAATAGATTATTATATCAGCTGATAACTAGTACTAACCTATAGAGGTGTATTCATAAATTAAGATAATGAAAAGACAGAATATTAAACTATACCTAGACCCCCTTTGCCATGAATAGTAACTCATATATATGTATATATAAATATATTACTCGAAATTTTTGCTATGTCTTGTAGCAATTTTTTAATTTTTGGCAAATACTTGTCGGATATGAGCTTCACTTGTTCGTTTGAGCTTTCGATTATAGCCAAATTGTCTTCGGATTTCTTCACCCTTTTTCGGAAATCTAAAATATCCAATGAAGGAAATCAAATACAAGCTTCCAATAAAATATACACCAGCTGAAAATGTGAAATTCGATAAATGTAATAATCACCCGGTCTCAGTGTGACTGTCACAGTGTGCGCGGCTGGGTCGATTATGCCAATTTCTCTCCATCTTTCATTTTCATCATCCGACTCAGTCTCGGCGACAATTTTCTGTCCGGGATCCGTCGACGACAATTTCGAAGGGTTCGACGAAGGGACAATGTCTTCCTCCACTTCAGGTATAGAAAACTCTTCCGGAATGGGAATTAACAATTCCAGACAACTTTCCAGGGTTTTAGCCACGACCATTATTTCCGGTTCGAGTTCTGAGCAAAAATTAATTTATTCAAACACATAATTATAATATATATGTATGTACTAAATACATTATTCTTAACAGCTAATTCATTTATTCAAGGTTAATTTACTGGTATAAAATAATACATAATATAGACATATAGTGTTCACCATTTATTTCCGACTCAATTTTTTTCAATTTCTCATCATTCAAACGTCGTTGTCGCTGTTCCCTGTCCTCCACTAGTCTCGCGCTGATAACGGACCGCACGGTCATAGATTCGAAATCAATCTGAAACGGTATGCCCCACATATAAACATATTATAGTTTAAAAACAATATTAAATTATTATAATAATTATTGGCTAATGTATTATTGAATAGTGAATGAGGTTCGATGAATATATAAGATGTATGTAATAACTATTATACATTTATAGCAATAATATCATGACAACCTACTTTTTTGTACTTGCTCAAATACTTAAACACAAAATTAAATTCATCTTTAAAGTCTTTTCCGAACTCGTCGTTCCATTCTTTGATGCACCTAATGGCGTAAATTTCCAAATCCGTAGCGAATTTTTTAGGTGGGGGCAACGTTCGTCCGGCGTCTGTGTTGACAGTAAGTTTTAGGAGAACTGAGATATCGACAATTATTAATTTTCTAAAATGTTCAAATTTCCTAAAACAAATGACATAATTATAATATAATTGGATTATTGTCTAGTTACTGATCTATAATGACTCTAGTACAAATAAACAACAATTTATAATACATAAACGATAAAAGTAGATTTAGTAGGTTTACCAAGTATAGGTAACAAAATAACAAAAACGTCTAATACATACTTAAAAAGACGATTACAAATTCGGAGCGCATTCAAACGAATCTGAGAATGTTTTTCTTTGAGTTGATGAAATAGTAATACATGAACTCTGTCGATGTAAATTGAGGATTTTCTAAAAAATTTCCATATGTAAATTAAGAATTAAATTAATAAATTCTTATATTTGTATAATATATTTAAATACAAATAACATACTATTTACCTAATGGCTACCGCAGTAAAAACGCAAAACTAATTCAAATTAAAACTATATTATAGTTTAATCTGATAAACTCATTTACTTGATACTATATAACCTCCACCATTTCGTTTTCGAACTATATGTTAACAATAAACGAAACTACTCATTATATTACTCTACTTTATTTATTATAAAATTGTAATATTATTTCCGTAAATAAATTATTATATTGTAATCTATAGCATTGTACATTTTTTGTATTATTGTATTATATAGCAATAAATAAAAAACTAAAATAATAAGAAATTATATTTAAATAAACCGTATATATAATTATAGTATAATATACTACATAAAAATAGCAAAATTTTAAAATTTATGTCAGACGTAAAAATTCTGCAGTTTCACTTAAAACAACATCAAATAAGTCGATTGGCCAGAACGACTTCACCACATAAATGGCCAAGGAACTTGAGCAAATAAGAATCCATGAAATTACGGTTCATCTACATTCTACGTGGTCATTTGATGATCCCCACGGCCCACATTCATTATATACTTAAATTATATGCAACAGAAACCTGTCTACAAAAAACAAAAAAAAAACATGTAATGGGCAAAACTCAAACTTAATGTAATCCTGCCAACAATCGAATATACCTATAGGTTATAAGTATATTATAAGTGTCTATCATTACTATCATTACTTTTATAACTATCATTCAGGCAATTATATTTATAATAATTGGCTTAAACTTTATATAAATATATATATATATATTTGTCTTTTTATAACATATAACATAACAATCATTAGATTTATCTAAGTACACACACACACATAACATATATATATTTATGAATCAATATTACGTTACGTATATATACGTCCGTTCAAGGTATAGATAATAATAATATTATTAATTGAAGATAAAAAATGTCAAAGCATCCTAAAAATAGCATTAAAAACGAATTAGTTATTGACACACATTACATTTGTACTTATTTAAAAGGTAATTTAAAAGAGTGAAAAGCTAAAAAAGGCTTGAGCGAGAATATGAATGTTAGTACCTATCTACCAATGCGACGAATGGCAATGTCCAATATCCTAGTATACCAGAATTTTAAACCTACACAGTCGTCGATCAATACATTATAAACACGAATATATATTTTTTAACCAGTTATCCGTGAGTGATTTTTGATAATGACATATAAATGTATAATATAAACATAGTATTTTCCAAAAACATCGTAGTATTCGGCAGTCGAGTTTATAGGTACTAATATTCATATGTCACCACTGTGTAAATAACGCGTACCACTTAACTTCTATAATAATTAATTATAATATCACTTATTTAGCGTTCTCTGATAACTTAAATTCTGTTGATACGAACATAGGTAGTGCAAAAAAAAATGTAAAATCTACAGTGAATAAGATATAAAAAAAAACTATATACTTAAAAGTTAAAAGAAATCACGAGCCTATTATATTTTAAACAAATTCATGAACTTATATTTTAAACCAATTAAGTTTTTGAGAACATTGAGAGTTGTGACCTGTACAGCTTTATTGGGCTTTATTATTTATGGCAGTATAATGACTAATTGGGCGTGTGGGGAGATCATGTGTTATCAATAAAATTTTGTCATAGCATTTGGCACTTATTATTTCAAATTGTCAGCAAATCTTAACATCAATAAACATCAATGCGTGTAAGACGTATGTAGTTTTGTTATACATACCTATAGGTACTTATATTATGCACAATATGTATAATACTGCAATAGTAGTTATTATTAGCTATATAATAATACCTAATATATTGTTTATAGTGCTCAATTGACCATGAGCTTATGACTTATACATTTATAATATAACTGGTTACATATATATTTATATATATATGTACACGTGACATGGGTATCAAATGTAATAAGGAAATGCACGACGGATGCACTGCAAATATAATATATATTATATCCTCTCGATTGAATCAAGCGTAAAAAATAAAATGATAGGTAGTAAAAAAACATTTACACTTTTAACACTCGTTATACCGTCGCAGTTTGACAGCTGGTACAGGCCTATCGAACTACTCACTCGAAATCCTATTTAGATACGAACATCAACATTGTCAAGAAAGTAATCCGGTGAACGGTTGCCTTTTGACCGGAAAAAAAATGGTTCTCATTTAAAAAGAAAAAGTATCGCCTTAGAAGAATACTCCTTAAATGGTACAAAACAATGTAAGCATTTGAGAACATTATACTCCTTGTTTAGGTACCTGTAACGACATGAAAATCCTAAAATCAGAATTTGAATGGCTGCATTCGAATTGCGTCCTAAAATACGAAAATATACATCGCGATATCCGAATTGCGTCCGTGGTTTTTGCGCAACACATCTGAGTTGCGTCCGCGATTTTTCGCGACATATACGAGTTGCGTCATGGTTAATAATTGATTAATTGGTTAATAGTATACATATTTTCCTTCCCATTTTTACAGACCGAATGCTGTCATTTGTATAAATGGTGTGGTTAAAAATACATTGTAATTAATAATTATATGTATATTAATGAGTCAAATAATTTAGCTATATGTCCTAATAATGAGATTGGACGATAGTTTGCAACATTCGACTTATCACCCGATTTATAAATAGGTTTTACAGTGCTAAGTTTTAAAATATCAGGATATATTCCTTCATCTAAGGATTTACGAAACAAAAGTGACAGGATAATAGGATAATACTGATTTTAACATATACAAAAATTCAGTGTAAACAGAACTAAACTGCTTAGCGAACAAATCTGAAACTTCTTTATCATTAGAGCTAGTTATATCATTAAAATGAACTGTTTTTGGTATGGCATTGCTTGATTTATTTTTCTTTATAAATTTACAAAATACTTTGGGATTAGCACAGAGTTTTGATTCAGTACATTCAATAAACTTTTTATAACAGTTTTTTGACATTAGTTTATACTTAGGACGAAGCAAAGAAAATTCACGATAGTTGAGAGGGTTACGAAAAGACTTAAAGATTGCACGGGCTCTTCTCTTTAAGAAAACTAAATCAATTAGGTCCTTGGAAAACCAAGAAGAAAAATTAGACTTAGTATAATTAACATGAGGAACCCATTTCAGAATAGAAAAATGTAAAGCATCATAAAAAGTAGACATACCTAGAGCTAAGTTAGCATCAAGATTTAAAAAAGTTCGTAATTACTCGTATCATCTCAAAAAGTATTATTTTATATTATTTATTATTATATTATATTATATATTATATTATATTATTATATTATTTTAACCGATCTGTAATTAGTTACAGAGCCCAAATCGGATCTGCAGTTTACAGGTCCGGTAGCCGATAATTTACAGAGCCGGTAACTTTACCGAGCGTTCAAGCAACACCTAATTTTATTTACAGATCCGTTAACGTACTTACAGATCTGTAAGTAGTTACAGGACGTTTATGCAACCCGCCCTTAATATTTTAGAAAATATCTTGACATAATAAACTAATTTATTATTATATAATTCAGAGTCATTTCAAACCAAATTTTAAAAGTTTTTTTACAATTTTAATAACACTTGGCAATTTTTTTGAGATTTTACTTTTAACGATAGCAGCGTACATTTTTAATTTCATGTCCAAAAGCAAAATATTTTTCTTGGAATTCCTACGAAAAATCTAAATTTAATGACTAGTTCTATTATTTAAAGTTCATCCAATGGGAATGAATGGGACACACAGGGTTACCCCAGGGTTTCTAGCAGCTATGGTATTTAAAAATAGTGAAAATAGTAAGTTTTTTTTTCAACATAGTGAGTTAAAGTGAGTTACATATTATTAATAAGGATAAATAATTCGGTGATATGTCGATACGGCGGATGATGATATATTATTATTATTACTAAACAAAAAATATATATAATTTATTATTAAGTGAAGAAATTATTTTTATTACCTTACACCGGAGGTGTAAACTAAACATTTTTACATTTTTATCGAATAAAATAAGGTACCTATTAATTATTATTATAAATTAGAATTTTTGTTTTTTTGAAGTGCCGCGGCTCCCCAAACCAACACTTGCGACGCATAGTTTGAATACCTCTGGTTTATACGATTAGAACGATCTGGTACTATAATATATAGTAGTTATCATTTTTAGTGTTTCGGTCGCACTTGTTAAGTACCTAATGAAGACAATGAAGTATTACGTGTGTATTTGTCTAAAAGAATCTGGCAAATAAATGTGACCAGGCCTAGCGTTTTAAACGGGTCAGTGTGATAGAAATAATTAATAACTAATAAGATAATAATAATTTTAAATTACGAGTTACGAGTAACGTACGTCTGGACAGCTCGAATCACGGAAACAAAATAATTTAATTATGTCATGTGAACCCTAATATAATATTTCTTATAAATGTACAGTGTACACTATAAAATCTATAAATATATTTAAATATATTATATTCACTATACGGATCATACACACGCACACAAATAATACAAATAAATATTGATAAAATAAAATATCTTTAAACGAAACCTAATAATAACACATGGAGAATTAAAATAAAAATCATATTAATAATAACGTGATGGCGAAGGAGCATGCAGTGTATTCAAACACCAAAACTGAAACGCCGATAACAAAAATGCGGGTCTCGCTCGCCACCTACAGTCAATACGTTAAAACCTACATACGTCATACATTATAATATCATATAATAATATAAATATTAATAAAATTTTATTTTCGTATCCATTATATTTTTTTTCAATATTTCAGAAATTTTAAACAAACGTAGGCCGTAGGGGCTTATAATTATTTTCTAGATTATAAAGATAAATAGTGAGAAAAGTGAGGACATTTAAGATATAGTAAAAAAAGGTGAGTTGATTGAAAAATAGTGAGAAATAGTGAAATAAGTGAGTCACTAGAAACCCTGGGTTACCCACTAATCCTAAAAAATACCAGTATCATTCTTGAATATAGTATAATTCTTATGATAACTCCACTCACCTAAAATTTAAAATATTTTAAACGACAAAATTCTCAGGAAAATATTCAGCTTTGAATCATGAAATAAAAATAAACATAACTGGTAGTTCAAAAAAGTAAGAAACTTAAACAATTATGACTTATTTTTCAAAAATGCTTTTTTATTAGGTACATCAAATTATGTAGAAAATATTATTTTCAAAAACGTTGAATTTTTGAATAATAGGTTTTAATATTGATACCTAATATACCTATATTATATTATTAATTGAATCGGAGACATATACGATAGGCGCTACTGTAAGTACACAAAATCCGGATCAATACCTCGATTATTGTTATTATCGCTAAATGTCTATATATTATATTATATAATATACTTACTACCTTTCGATAGGATGTTAACAGACCACTGTTCGGCAGCTACAAAGCCTTAGATCATAGCATGCTAAATAAATATGCTGTACATAATGTCCAGGAATCAATAAAGTTGACTGTCTACTGTCTACAATCTATACCTTATAATTTATCTTATGTTATTTCCGGTTTCAATATTTATTTGTGTTACACATAGGTCCGTTGCCCAGGGTGGGCACCCTAATACAGGGTGTATTAGATGGAGAATTCGTTTCCTATATCTACCAGATATTATACTCCCCATCAGTGGTTTGTTTAAAAATTATATTTTAGTCTGTCATCGGAATATGATATTTGAACGGGCGTCCTGACCTGGCGACTGTTCGAATTATCTACCTTGGTCCTTGATACCTATAGTGTAAACGAAAACCACATTTTTTGGCCATAAATCGCAATATTAAGAACACAATAAACTTAAAGATTAGATTTTTTTCATTATTAAAATTGAAAATAATTATATTATACATTTATACTCTATGCTACAAAAATATTCTTAATACAAGTAGTGAAGGAGAGGATTACCTATAGTCTATATTATATAAATAACGGAAAAAAATTGTAACCTTCCTACGTGGGTGATTATAATTGTATGACAATGACAAAAGTTAAATAAATTATATTATACATTATATGCATACAAATATTGTTTTTGGAGAAAAGGGTAGGTACTCTAATGCTCTTCAGAAAAATTAAGTAATAACCAATATAGGTAATTAAAACGATGTACAATACATTATGGCAATTTAAATTTTCACTGAAACAACTGTTGTTTATCAAAGGATATCTGAAACTCAATTAATATACAGACGCAGTTTTTGGCAACAGTTAATAATTGTGTTAGTAGGTACTTTTCCTGCCTATAGCGTTCCGGACTTAATTAAAACGTGCCGACTACAGAATGTAATAATTATAATATAAAGTAAAATATGCACTGTGAATTCTATATTCTACTCAATGTCTATATACCTATCATACGAGTCATACGAAATAAGTGCCCCGCCACTTCAAAAAAATATCAGTCATATGTATAATAGTAATATGAAGGTAGAATAAATATAAATATAAGTATAAATATAATAGGTATAATATAATAATATAATATAATATAAATATAAATATCAGTGATATGTAATAGTAATATGTATATACACATACTATATACATCAGTACAATATTCCCAGCATTATATTGAAAATCAAACACGATTGCACAATAATAAATCCTAATGTGTTAAAATAATAAGTAATAACCTATTTCCTAGCCTATTACAGTGTGTATTATAGTATTTCACATTTTCGCAGAGAGTATGAAACGTATATATCCACCTACGCATAAATGTATAATACGATATCACATTTCGCGCCTATATGTCATAATACCCATTACTCATAATAATTAATGTTATGTATTGATAAATCCGTATTTGTCTGATTAGAAATAAAACAATAATCCCATAGGATTTCCATTTTCAATGAAAAACGAGAATACATCACTACGCGCATCTATTAAGAATCGGGTCCCAAAAGAATTTTTAGTTATTTTATCCTTTATCATACAACAACCATACCCATTGTCGGTTAGAAAATAGGATTAAACACATTTTGTCAAAATTAATCCTACGTGATATGAAATACGTCTACGTCCACCCATGCATATTCTATATTTATACGATTATATTTTTTTTCGGATTAATACATATTGTGTAACAACGAAATATATTCAATTATATTATGAATTATATTTCGTAACTTTTGCTTTAGCAATTTTTATAATAAAGATCACATTTTTGTTTTTATAAATTATTTCCGTAGTTCCGTACATTTTTACGAGTTAACATTTACAATTATAGATTCTTCGGAATGGTGCGAGTAACTATAGTAAGCAATAATTAATTGTAATTGTTAATTATACAGTTTTCTCGGGTAAAATCATAATGAATGTGCGCCCTGGAAATGTTGTCTTGTACAATTGTACATCAATCGATCGAAAATTAACTGACGATTTTCCGCAGATACTAAAAATATCCAACAGACACCAAAATGCCAAACAGTTTTGGTTAATATAAATTAAGTTTCGATGACCAAGCTCTACTAACAATAATTATTCAAATGCATTCAAATTTATTATGATGGTTCAATACTGTACTATAGTTGCACCACTTGCACCAACAAAGTTCTCAATATTGAAATAGAATATTTTATATTTAACTGCTAAAGCCCCTGCTAAAGCTGTATCTATATAAGAATGAATTATTGTGTACCAATTATCTTACTTTTACACACTTTTATAGATATTATAAATTATGAAGTATAATATAATATACACGCCACTATGAGTACCTATAAAATATTTAATAAATAGGTATGTTATAATAAAATATATCTTACAATTGTATGAATCATTTATATTAATATAGGAAAGATACAAAAAAATATAGCAGCAGAAATTTTTTTTGTAGATTTATATTTTTATTAACCACAGTATAGTATTGATCACAAAAATTTGAATTATAAATGGAAATGGTATAAGGTAATATTATTATAAGCTGTTGATACCTAATTGTTCTAAAAAGCCACGCTTTAAAGCTAAAAACATCACTTAAGTAAACAAATAAATATTTAATACAATATAATTAAAGATGGTATATACTTAATATGTATAACTGTGTATATAATAAATTAATATAAGTTAATAGTTTAATTATGTCAACCAAAAGTAATAGGTAACCTTGTAATCATTGGTTATTATTATTTATTATGTTTTTTACAATATTATTTTACATTCTACTCCAAAAGTTAATAAGTTTCATACAAATGAAACATTACAGTCACATACAAATCATTTCATACATTAAAATAATTATTTTTAAACATAAAGAGTAATCAACATAAAAATTAGGATTTACATATTTTATTTAGGTAGCAACTTCAAGAGTGTATCCACCTAACAAAATAATGTCAACAGATATTGCTTTTAATATTTTTAAATGATATGTATTTGAATTATTTTTAAGCATATGCATAAGAGCAAATATCTGAGGATTATTACTGTATAATAGTTGTCATATAGGTATACTAGGTATACCTCAATACCTTAGTTTCAAATCTAGATTCAAGTATCGTGCATACAGGCATTTGAAAAAAATAATATTTTCTCACTTATGTATTAAATAAAAACTATTGATGTAAATAAATGGTGATTAATATAACTAAATTTAATTTTAGTTAAGGTTTGGTTAAAGCCCCACCGTCAAAAAAAATTATCTTTTCTTGCTTCACCCTGTTTTGCAAGTTAATTTAAACCAAAGCCACATATTATAATACTTGAAATTAATTTGAAAAATGTATTAAGTAGTAAGGTGTTTATTTAAAAGCTTGACAAAATGCTTAATATAGGTATTTATATTGTGTAAAATTAGCTAAGCAATTATTCGATAACTCATTTTCTTAAAAAAAAAAAATAATAACAAATTTAATTTAATTATTATATTGTACATAATATTTATGATTCATTCTGTTTGAAATTATTATATTATGATTCTTCGGATTTTTTCATTAGAAAAACAATTTAATTATGCTCATAAAAATGTTACAAACTATGACATTAGGTATAATACATCTATCTACAAACTATTTTGATACAATAATTTTAAAATTAAGATTTGGACTTAATACCACACAACAGGTATACATTATTCTATGAGGTTAATAATATTAACCATTTCAAAGGACTAGACTGTTAAAATATTATAAACCTATAAAAGTGAACTTTAATTTTATTTACAACCAACATGAAAAATTAAATTAACATGCATCTTATTTTAAAACTTATTTTCAAATAAAATTGTATGAAAACCATATTTTAAAAATATATCTGGTTAAGATTAGTTTATTGAAATTAAATAGAGAACAGAGAAGAATAGAATATATAAATACTGATGTAATTTAAATAAGTCTAAATTTGAAATATTTGTGCTTTATAAATTGATGTATAACATGTTTTATACAATACATAATATAACCTTATTATTTAAAAAAAAAAATAAATAATAACAATCAACAACAATGACATTGTCACTGTCAGTTTAAGATTCATACATCAATTAGACATTGCATTTGATTATAATTTTTAATAAACAGTACCAAAATTTTGACAAATCCAATTGTTAGTAGTGACAAGTAAAAAAAAATTTTTAATAATTTAAAAAAACCCTGTCAATAAAAGTTAAGATCATAGAATATTACTGGTTATGTTATTCAACTAACTATGTTTATCTTAATATTACTTTCAACATATAAATCACAATACACACAGATAATTTGCCTATTAATTATTACACATTATTTAATTGCATAAATTATTTAACAATAGTTCAACTTAACATAGGTATTTAAAATCTTATACCTAATTCTTCGATTGTCAAAACATAATTGAAAAATATAAATTGCTTAGATGTTTGGTAACCTAAAGAATACTACATGCAGTATATTAGCAACCTAATGCCATGGTATGAATAATCTACATATTAAAAACAAATATGTACTGGCCGTTATAACAAAACTAAAAAATATAAAAATTATTCACAAAAATAAACAAAATTATTATTGTTATAAATAAAAAAAATTTAATCGTTTTGGCACAAAAAAAATTAAAAATGCTGGTGCGCTGTATATTAGAGTACCTATTAATAAGTATAATTAAACTACCTATAAAATATATTTTAGGTAGAAACTAACTCAATTTATAGGCTTGGATAATATTATAGACATTTTAGCATTTTGGATAGTAATTTATATTCATATTTAAGATATTTCAAAGAAAAAATATATAACATTAAAAATACACTAGAAAGTAAATTAAAATATAATCGATTCGATGTTTAACGATTAGAGGAATGTTAAAACTACTTGTGTAAAACATATATTAAATAAACTTTGAATGCGCACTAATGCAATTGTAAAAAAGTATTAATAATAAAAATAATAAAATAAATAAACAAATGTCCAATAAATGTTTTAAAGATTATTTTATTTTAATCCTAATAGTGTCATCAGTTATTTTTTATATGGTAAGTACCTACTCAATAAATTTTAGATTACTAAAAACAACAAATTCCCTAAATTTTAGCTACTAAATAAATTAAATGCCTACATAATAATTACTATCTAAATATTTGTATTTGGTTTTAATAAAAATTACAGGTATATAATATTAAATTAGTAGTGCATTTTTATGTAATTTGGTAATATTTAATAAAGCTACAAAAATAATATTAAAGTCTATTAGAGTATTGAATACTTGACATTAAAAAATTTATAAATTGAATTCAATGATAAATCTTAGCCCAACCCTTGGGCTCTAGATAATTAGATCAATGTTAACAGTATTGCACATACAATTAAACAATTTTTATAATTGCATTGTATCCTTTTAACAATTTTCAGATAAATCAATTTCTATCAAATTTAGGAATTTTCATGATTTCCATTGGTCTATACAATTTATGTAGACCCACTGTGATTCCATTTGACAGAAACTTTCAGTAGATGTATTATTAACCTATTCTCAAGACTGAATAATGAAATAATTCATGAATTCATCCAGATTTACATGGTAATTCCAACTAATCATTACCAGCTTTTAGTCGTAAACGAGCAAAATCTTCAAAAATTATATCTTCATCATGAGATGGTGCAGGGCCATCTTCATCTAATTCAATCAAATTATCTACGCGTACACCATTATCATCAACCGCTGTACCACATATTGCAAGATTATTGGTTATTGGAAGCACTTCCTCTTCAGGCTTGGGGTGCATTAAAATAAATGGAAGTTCAGCTGTCAATTCTCCTGCTAAAGCACCCAGGCATAGTTTTACCTTCACTTTGTATTGAACAATAATTCCTAGGTTTTCTTTTTGTGAAGGATTGCTCACTATTGTTGAAGAAGCAAGGTTTGTATCTTCATGCTTTAACTGACCATCCAAAGCTAAGCCACGTTTATCTTTGTTGTTATGCAAAGTAGGTTTTACTGTGTATACTTTAGACAAAGTGAAACCAGGACCAACAGGGCAACCATCTTCACTCTCTAGCTCAGCAACAGTACATTTATATTGGGCAGTTGAAAATAGACATATATCGGCAAATTGTCTTACAAACACTTTTACTTTTTTTACAGTTCGGTTAGAATTGTTTGCTATGTGGACATTTACTGATATACTTTCCCCATGGTAGTAAAGCTCTTTGTCCAAGGATGCTTCTAAGTATAACTTGTTTGGGCTCATAACAAATTCTTTGTACACTTCAACAGATGGTTGCACTTCCTCTTTTTTTGGTGCATACATAATTTTTCTAATGGCCAGCCTTATTGAATTTCTCTTGTGAGGTTTGTCTTCGGCCGTATCGCCAACAAACGCTTTGAACTCATAGTCTACTCCACACGGTTTTCCTGTATCACCCGCAGCTGGTTGCAGCGTAACAGATGCTGGGCAATGTGGAGGCAATTCAAAATAAAATGGTATGGCATTTGGGCCAAGTTTCTTGATCAAACGTTCTTGTAGCCTAGTCGGAGTACGTATATTTCCAACAGGATATATTTGATCAGAGGCTATGTAGAGATCTTTTCGAAAAGTCAAGCCCAGTACATCCAAGTCTTCACGACCATATCGGAAAGCAGCTAAAACATGACCAAACACCTTTCTTCCTTTGACGTAATCAGGATCGACCAATACTACACCATCGATAGGGTCGACATTGGTGATGTGGTCAACGAAATCCCTCTTGCCCAAGTAAACAGTTATTTTACCATTCGGTGAGCTCTTCTTAAACACCCTGGTTGGCTGTCTAAGATTGCCTCGGGCCGCAGAGTCTGATTCACCATTATTCTTATCCATAATTGTTTTAATAGGTATATCAGGTAATATTTTAATGTACTAATTTAATATCAGTTATCAAACGATTATGACTATTTACAATAGCTGCTAAACAGGGTGACGCTCAGGATTGGATTGACGGTGCAGCATAGTGACATGTACGTTTTTATAGAATAATACTACGAAACAACGTTTAAGGTTTCCAGCGTGTTACCGAAGATTATTCGTTAGAGTTACAAGAATAATATAATGTCGTTATGGATGGTGGTGGTGCTAGTAGTAGTGGTGGTGGTCGGCAGTAATAATAGTAGTAGACGATATTATTATTGTACGAGTTATATTTTTGAGCGTTTTCGACTTAAGATTTTGACACTTACTTGCAGATGTTTTCAATTTCGTCGAACAACTTGCAATCGACGTCGTTTTCACCGGTGCTGGTCAAACGTTCGACGAGTTGCGCTGCTCGGCTGGCCGTACCGTAGTCCAGCGTCATGCTAAGCCGGCGCCGGATTTCAGTGTGAAGAGTATGTTGCCTCAGTACAATCGTCTGACGCGTATGGTTGGCGCCAACGACGACGGTCTGTCCGGACGACGGAAAGCTGAGGTGACGACGACAACGTAGTAATGGACAGAAGTGGTGCGATTCGGCGGTCACCTGGTGGTTAGTATAGTTACCACTCACTGGTTGTCGCGACGACGAACGCTCGAACGCTGAAGACGTGCGACAGCGATAGTTCAGCGACGATGAACGAACGCGTCATCGGTGACGAGTGTTCGCGACGACGGCAACACCTACGCGACGATTACACTGAAAATCGATTCGTAATAATAACAATATGAGTCGTCTCGCGCCGTCGAATCGTATTGCGTTCGATATTACAAAACAATTTATTGTTTACTAATCTGTTATTAAATATTACTCATTAGAACAATATTACAGCACAATATAGGGCGAGATGATATAATAAATAATAATAATAATAATAATAATGTATTATATATTATTATCAACTATACTCAGTCGGTGTCTGTGAAGTACGAATAGAGTACGATACTACGATGTTTTCCGTTCCGCGCTCGAATAATAATAATAATAATAATATGATAATATGCGACTACTACAGCTGTACGATTGGCGCTTGCGACGCTTGCGTTTGTTGTGTGCGCGCGCGCAACGAAAATAAGTGATTACTGATTAATACGCGATTAATAAGTGCACGCGTGCGGCCTATAATAATTTTTAATTTTTATGATTTAATTTCATTAATATCTTAATATCAATAATGCCATTAATCTATTTACCTCTATTCTCTATATTATTTACGTGGCAATATTTGGTGTTCATACCATATAAATATATTTATATGTCTATGGTTCATACGATTCCTCCTGCCAACTGATCATCATAATACACGTCGCGCCTCACATTCCGCACACACTCTAACGAGTCACGATCGTAAACCTTAAATTATTGTCTATTAACATATTATGTGATATTTTTGACGAAAAATGAAAATAATAATTCGACTCATCATCATAATTATATAAGTATGTGTGCTATCGTATTTTTGATAATAAAATAAATAATACTATGAATACCAGTATAAATTATAAATCATGTGAATGTATCTATATGGTGTATTATAATTATATATGTAATTGTATTTGAATTTTTAAATGTTAGGGTTTTAGTTAAAAAATCAAATCCTAAATTTGATGTGCTATTTCAGTACCCTCGCAAAACTATTTAATTCCAAAAATTTCATATAATCCCTCAAAACTTCAAGGTTATGTTGCTCTTGATATCCTGTTATAATAAGTACTAATTCATATTGGGACAATAATAATATTTGAAAATATTGGAACTACCAGAATTCAAAATACGCATTTTTTTTATCGTTCATTAACTTTAAGTATTATAAATTTATAATACAGTTAGGTACATAGAATAATATGGGCTTTACAAATCCTCTGATCGATATTTTAAAAATAAATAATTGATAATTTAATATATAAAAAGATTTAAGGATAAATGATGTATCAGAATTTGAAATTTAAAAAAAAAATTGTTATTTTTTATAATTTCATATAGGTATTTTAATATCGATAAGATTACTTCTTAATACTTAAAGAGATTTTTACGTTTTTACGTTGTCGCACATGATTCCTCCTAAAATCGATATTCCGGTTACACATGGACACAGTCACACAGAAGACGTAAAGATTAAATAGTATCGCACTATCGCAGTATACTCAGTAATAGTGTCGAATCGACGTTTCACCATATTATCAAACTGCCGAGTTAAAAAAGCTTTAAACTAATTGTTACTTTTTAAGAATTACTCAATTACGTACTTATATAATATTAATATTATTAAAGTAAATCTTAAATCGTTCTACCATGCTGATTACAAAATAATCTCAAATTTTTAACCGGCGGTGACACTTTTTGTTTTCACCAATAATATTAAATTGTTGTCACTATTGTTTATTAATATTTAATTATTATCTACTTTGTAATTGATATATAAGTTACTGGTTGTGATAGTTGTTATTACCTAGAGTCTAGTGTTGTACTTGTACCTACAACTGTAGTTGTCGTCCACCACGTAGTACCTACGTTTTGTATTTGTTCACAACATTGGTATGTATGATGTATCAACATAATGTATACTATCTAATTACAGTATAATTGACAGTAATTATGCACTAGTACGCATTAAATTTGGTATGCAAATTAAGAACCGTGCGAGTTAACACTTAATGTTGATGTTTTATGATTTAAAATCGGTGTAAGATCAACAGGTGATTATTGTCAATAGATACATAATAATCGCCTATAGGTATTTGGTTAATTGTATTATTCGTAATTCATATTAATGTCGCATATATTTTACCAGCTGATTTTCGAAATCTTGAAATGTCATTATTATTGTTACCTTAACTAACATTTTATCTAAATAACCAATTTTCAAAATATTTAGAGTTTTAACTTTGTAGTACTTAATTTTTGCTGGGCACTGAAAAAAAAAGATTACATTTAAGTTGTTCCATAGAATTCAAAAATGTATGATAAATTTAATGTTAGTAAATCAAAAATATCCAATGATTAATAAAAAATTAAAGAATCAAAAATATAATATTTATTTTTATACTTAAACACAGATTTTGGGATTTGTATATTATATATTTCATTTTTTTGCGTATTTTAGTGCATAATATTATGTTGTTCAACATATTTCATAAAAAATACTTCTGAAATTTTTTTTTTATATCTAAATATTGATGATACTTATTAACATTGTCATTTGTACAGATATAAAAAATGCTGTCATTAATAGATCCACGATTTGAATGTTCTATTTGCCTTAACTGTCTAAAGGATCCAATGCTGACAAGATGTGGACATCGATTTTGTTCCGAGTGTATAAGTACATGGCTTGAGTAAGTTAAAACAAATTATGTATTACATATTATATATTTATTTGTTTAGCTCTTGTATTAAAGATCATAATGTATTAAACTATAGCTTTATATAAATTTCTATAATGTTTGTAACATCTTGGATTACTGACATACTATTTTAATAAGGACAATTGGATGGTTTTTCATAGCTTATTGATTTTTTATTGGTTCACCAGCATAGTTAAACAATATCTTGCTTCCTCATGATGAATAACAACTTTATGAAAACTTTTAAAAAGTATTTATTGCACTAAGCTTAAAAAATAGCAACTTCTAACTCCAGTCATTATGTCAACAAAAACTATTATGACTATGCAATTGGTGTGGTGATAACAGACACTAGAGAGATTGTGATTGTGATGATAGCATTGTTGTCTTTCAGCTACATATTCATCACTTAATTAAAATACACACATGTAATTTTTGTTGAGGTTCCATATTTTGTTATTTTACAAACAATGTTTAATGAATAAAGAAGTTACATATATTTTAATTGTATTCATTACCTATCTAATGTTAAAATTATTTTTTTAATTTTTTTAGGCGTAAAAGTCAAATATGTCCAATTGATTTATTACCTCTGACTATAGAAGGTTTATTTCCTGATAACTATACAAAACGAGAAATAGATGAGCAAAAAGTTACTTGTTTAAATACTGGTTGTGATGTAATAATACCATTGTTAGAAGCCGATCAACATTATGCCTCATGTGTATTTAATAAAAACAAAGTAAGTTTGTTCTATGAAAGTTTACTTTATTATTATTAATTTTCTAGAAGTGTCTACTAAAAGTTTTAATTTGTTTTAATTAGTCATACATTATACATTTATATCTTATTAAAATATCAAATAATTTTATACATAAACCAACATTGAGAAAATGTTAAATTAAGATTTATACTCAAATCAAAGAGAAGTCATAAAAATATATTAATTTAACTGTTGTAAAATATAGGTAAATGGACCAGCTGATAATCTTTGTCCATTTCATTTAATTGGATGTAAGGATACAATAAAAGATAAAAATGAATTATCAAACCATCTTGTTATGAGTGTGCATCGACATGTTACTGTAAGTTAACAAAATTAATACCTCTATTTAAGATAAAATATTTCTATTCTTGTATTTATTTCTAGCTGCTTACAAAATCTCATATTGATTTCATGAACAAATTTCAAATTAGAGATGGTGCTCATTCTAAAGCTTTAGAAGCTACACAACTGTGGGATGCAAATAAAGATCCTAATTCTGAAAAAGCTTTACTTTGGTCAGTTATATATTTATTCATTAAAATGTTATTTTAATTTAAGAAAAAAAAAGGCAGAAACATTATAAAATATAAATTATATTATACCATACATTTTAATATGATAACAATGATACAATACTAATATTTTAAAGTAAATTTAGTAAAAATTAACTAACAGTAGTTACTGAAGATATTTTTATATTTGAGCCCTTATTAAGCAGAACAAAAATTGTTCTCAAATTTAAAATATACAACTTAAATAAGTGTGCCTTACTTGAAGTTTCTATATTTTACCCTCTTACTATAGGTAGTTTAAAATAATCACATTTTAAAATTTTTTTGCAGTAATTTATATGAACGAATAGTCGTATTAGAGCAAAGTAATATTGAGAAAGATAAAGATATAGAGCGCCTTAATCAAAAAAATGCAGTCAAGGATAAAGATATTGAACAACTTAGTCAAATGGTTAATAATTTAATCGCTGAGTTTGGGCAATCTCAAAATGCAATATCATTAATTACATGCAATGGTGTGTATATATGGAGATTTGAAAATTTTATGGAGTCTTTGAAATCAATGAGAGAAAGGCCATCACAAACACGATACTACACTCCAGGATTCTATACATCTTCTACTGGATACAAGTAATTAATTCAAGTACAAAATACCTGATGTTTAAAATATTTTTTTTCAATTTCAGAGTATGTGGTCGAATAAATATGTCAACAGACAATCGTAATCTTTCTCTATTTATTCACATGATGCGTGGTGAATATGATGATACTTTAATTTGGCCATTTTCTGGTCATATTACTTTATTTTTAATCCATCCAACAAATCCAATGCAGACCATTTGTTTGAAAATGCAATCATCAGCTGAATCTGAAGCATTTAGAAGGTGTTCTTTCGGAAATATTAGTAATGAGGTTCCTCCTTTAAATCCAAGAGCTTTTGGATACCATGAATTTGTTGCTATTGATGAAATTCTTCAAAATGGATTTATTAAAAATGACTCAATTGTGATTAAAATAATTGTTAAATGTACTTAATTTTTGATCTCTGTATATTGTTGTAGGTTTATAAAAGTATTATATGTAACTATATCCGTCCATAAATAAATTTATTCTAGAACTGTTATATTTTAAATAAATTGTATAAAATAAATAACAATTTAAAAAAATGTATACTCTCAATTTTCAAAACATGGCGATTTAGAATTTACTTGAGTATCGTCAATTTTATAATCCTTGGCCAGGTCTATTTCCTAAAATTTTATGTATATAAGTAAATATCTATATTTTTTTTTATAAAAAAAATTTAATATCAAACAAAAATCTAAAATAGATTCTTACTGAACGTGGAATCCACCAATCCAAAAGTCTTAGCAATATGTGCATAAATGATACTACTAGTAGAAATGGATATACTCCAGTTGGTATGTAGCTAGAATTTAAATAATATATTTGTAATAAAATAATTTATAAAATTAGCTTTATGGAATTGTACCTGCGCAATTGTTTTCCTAAAGTTTTTGGTGGTTCTAATGAAACCATGTTATACACTATCTCTGTTCTTTTAGCAATATTCATCCAGTTATACAGCGATTGTACTTTTTGATGACATTCAATTGGTGGTACTCCGAGTTCACTATTTACTTGATTTATAGCTTTATATAATCCTTGGAGTATAGCTAAAAGATCAAAATATATATTTATTTTTTTTATATAACATGCACATATTTAATTTTTCTTAAAACAAATTATTCTATTATTTGTTTGAAGGGTTTTGCTACCCACATTATTTATGAATATAAATTCATTACAAACACTTAAATTAATGTAACTTACATGGAACATTAGGTTCAGTTAAAATTATAAGTTCTGGAGGTAATACTTCAGGTATGCCACCTACTCTTGTACTTACAATCTTTAATCTTGAAATTGAAAATAAATTATATTATTAATTAAATTAAATATATTATAATTATTGAAAAAAAAAAATTAAAACCATACCCACAAGAAGCAGCTTCAACAATAGCCATACAATATGCTTCTGTTAAGGATGTATTTAAAAATATATGCCCACGATTAAGAACATTGCATACTTGTGAATGCTCCAAACTACCTAGTAATGTTACTTGTTCACCAATATTCAAATTGTTACGAATGTCTTCAAGAAGTTCACGTTTAGGACCATCACCTCCAATAATAAATTGAACCTATAAAATATTATAATAGTTGATTTCATTAAAATTAGGCAAACCAAGTTTATATACTACTGTAGTAAACAAAACACACTTTTTGATTTTTCAAGCAAACATCAGCAATAATTTGAGCTAATAGATCAACACCTTTTCTATAAACCAAACGACTAACCACGACAATCGTAACTGTTAATATAATCAATTAATTTCAATAAATATTTTTAATAATCTATTCTAGGCAAATGATTACTTTTATTTTTTGTTCTTAATTCCAACTTAGGAACAAATGCTGTTGTATCAACAGCATTTGGTATGACTGAAACTCTATGATGATTAACGCGAGCCCGTAATACTGTATTTTCTTTACTAAAAAAAAAAATAACTTTTAAATTATGTACACTGTTTATGTAATTAAATTAATAATTACCCAATATGTGATACACAAATACAGTGATTACAATCAGCTAATGACATTTCTAAAAATTTGTTTGTTATTATAGCTGAAGTGTCAGCAAATCCGAATAGTGAATGGTCCGTGAATACTGTCTAAAAATTAAATATTTGTATTTATTATTATTTTACATATATTGCTGAATTATTTTTACTTGTATGCCTAGTAAACGACCAATCATCATTGTTTCATGAGCTAAAGTTGAAAATGCTGAATGACCATGTATAATACTTATTTGTTCTCGAACTAAAACATATCTAATTAATGGTAAAGAAGAAACCATTGAAGGTAAGACACATTGGTTATAAAATGGTTTGATTGGCAAATAGTACACCTATTAAAATTATTAATGATTTATTTTTTGTTGTAGTATTAAGTAGTTTTAACATATATTTTAATTTACTTTCAATCCATTTGTCATATAGCGTACTCCAACTCTATCTTGATATGAATGAGTTAAGACAATAACTTTATATCCTTTCATCAAAAGGCATTGTGACAAATTAAATATGTGCTCTTCCACACCACCCATGTTCGGATAGAAGAAATCTGATGCCATACTAAAATTACAATTTTAGTCAATGCAACTTAAATACTAAATAACTATTGTTCACAAAATTATAATTTTGTGTAGAATATAATATCTAGGCCTATTAATCATCATAAATTCAAATGAAAATGTAACTATAAAACTATTAGTAGGTACCTACCAACAAATACATATTAGTTTTGATGATTTTAATAATGTATAGTTCAATGAATTCCTTATTTAAGAACAAAAAAATTACTGATATAGATATAAGATATTATATTATGAGTGTAAATTATGTTATTACATGTTTGATTATTTATCTAAACATTTTCACCAAATATTAATTAATTTGCACATCAATAACAAATGTTATTCATGTTAACCCTTCCTAACACATACCTTCTGAATAACAGATAGTACATTACCAAACATTGTGTGTAACATTCTCTTATTAATATACAAGGTGGGATTTGATAGACTGTGATATGGGATTTCATAGATTCAATGCTCAAAGTATTCGCTATGCTCAGTAGTTTGCCAAAAAAACTGCAATCGGTTGGTTTTGACCTTAGTCTTTAATTCATAGCCTCTTCCATTTTAATTACTATGTAAATTTTATAATTTAATTTGTGTTGCATTAACACTATGAAAAGTAAATAATGCATTATGATTTTGAACTTGGTTACATACCAAATTTTGTGTTTCATTTTGAAATGTGCACTCATTGATCAAAAGTTGCAGTTCGGGAGAATCAAAAAAAAAAGTTAAAATGAAAAATTATAATTGACCGTAAGTAAGAACTGCAGTATTATATTATTCGGTAACTCTAGTCTTTGGTAGGAAAGTATTAGCTAAATGTCTAAATAATACTAATAACTAATATTTAAATCAGAATATCAAATAGGGTAGAAAGAAGCAAACGTAACACAGAAATATTATTAATGAAATAAATAATAATGAATATATTAAATTATTTAATAATTAATAATGAGTTATGAGTAATGGCGTAAAGCCAAATTGCCGAAATGCCGAATGCGAAGAATTGATTATTCAATTATTGATATTTCAGATTATATAGATAAGATCATGATAACTACAGATATGGAAAAATCATGAACATGGATAATGTTCATGGGCAAAATAAAGGTTGCCTCCATATTCATGTAAACAAACTCGATCACCCCCCGCACCATATGGCATATTCTTGACCGTGTAATTATAATGTGTCATTCATCGTTTGCATCGTCGACAATTCGTCGTACAAAACTACAAAGTCGGTGGACTACCATGTTCTAATCATGATAAATTTATCACTAGAACATACAACGTATTTATTTTACTATTTACGATTTCGTCTATTTCGCAATTTTCGCATTCAAATGAACAATTATCTACTCAATAAACTCAATTTCTCTGAAAAGAAGTTGTAAATGCATTATTGTTTTCGAGACGTACTTTTAGAATAGAGGTTAGGTTATATTACATTATATCATTATGCACAAAATTGTAATTTCTTGTATATTGAATTGAATGCTGATTTTATGGTATAATATTATAATGTATTATTATTAATTTATTATTATGTTCAATTGTTGAGATAATATCATAGTTTAATCACAGATTATATAAAACATATTAATAATTATATTATTATATATAATATTAATTATATAATCTGTGGTTTAATATTACAAGCTAATTAAAATAAAAATAAAAAATATCAATTGGCACATTTTTATTTTTTGTACGTGATGATGAATTTTTTGAAACCTAACAAATATTAATAATATTATAGTACCTATACACACTTTTTTATTGTTACAATAGGCAAATCATTTTTTTTTTTATACTCCATCATTGTTTAAAACATTTCATAATTTTTTATAATTATTTTGTGATTTCTGTTTATCTATTTTGAAGAATAAATTACATCAACCATATTCAATTTACGTAGGTAAATTTTACGTATCTAATTAGTAGGGCTCGGATGTTGTTGCATTTGCAATCTTTTTTCTATTGTTCGGATTCGTTGCTAAGTAAGATATAAATTTGTTTCAAACGAGTACCAAACTACCAACTAATTTATAAAAATTTTAAGTGCAACTTTTTGCAATTTTTGACCTTTTTTCAATGTTATTGCAATTTCGTTGATTGTCGTCATTTTTAATACAATTTTATATATTTTTTTATGTTTTCACTTTTTTTTATTAGATTATACAGTGCAATAATTTTTAAGGTAAGGTAAGGTTTTTTTAAAAAAACAAATCAAAAATATAAAGTTTTAAATTTTGATAAAATTATTTGTAGATTTCTAAAAAATAAGAAGACCGCACAATTTACCAGATTTTTAATGACAACTGACGAGAATTTGAATTTGAATCTTTTTTATTATCTACTCGTTTAAATGTTTAAAACCTATCTAATAAAACTTTATAATAGGTACTACTTGTATTTGTATATGATCCACAGCTTTCCATCAAAGCATTTAAAGCCGTGATATGATCTAAGACTGAAAGTCTGAAAACTGAATATAAGTCAGTGTTGCCAGATTAAAACAATTCAAATTATCTTTCAATAATATAGTATTTCCTGCTAAGTTTTAAAATTTCCCCGACCTAAAAATGTTTATTAAAAGTCATAATTATGATCTACATGATTGTAGCATAGATTGCAGTCATAACGAAATATTCATTTGTATTTTATTTTGTCATATAACCATAGATCTTAAAATACTTATGAGGTCTATGGATATTGGATATTGGATATAACCAGCCGGGTCTAAATTTTTTTATCTAGCCCAGTGCGACCGCGACACGAGACGCGAAAAATCCCGCACAGCCTGGGTGAGACGTCATGCAAGTTCCGAGCCCGCGCCGACGACGCTATAAACAAACGCCATTTTGTGCTATGATGCTCGAGTCCGGTGCCCACCCACTCCCCGCCGCATAATTACTGGAATTCATAGTTAATACTTAATATTAATATATTATATTGTATATAGTATATTATATTGACTATTGAGATTGAGTGGTGAGTACTGAGTAGCGACCGCCGACGAGGGAAGCGTAGTGCCTACAAGTTACAATCCTACATCACTAATTGTCGTTACTGTTGTCGTGTATCGTCGTATCGTGACTTTTGGACCCCACGATTCAAGACATTCGTCGGCCGGCTCATCCGATTGCGTATTGATCACCCGACGGGTGATTGAAGACAATTGTTGTAGTACTCGAAGAAACCAAAGCTCGTTTATCGGCGACGAAGACATGGCAAATCCACGTAAGTATGGCCACGCGTTATCCATTTCACCCTGTACCCGTTTTTTCGGCTTGCCGTTTGTCTTACGCGGTATGAGCTCTGTCGTGCCGGCCGGCTAGTTCAGGCTATCGCGTTCCACGTTCAACCGGCCGAGCACGCGCGCGCCTCCGCGTGTCTGTGACGAATGAGATGCACTTCGTTTAAAATGTCGACGAAACGCGTTAATATTGTGACTCAGTGACTCGCCACTACAGTTACAAGATAATGAATTTTAAGGTTGATTATATTATAGTTTGAAGGGATGTAATTCGTCTCTGGAGACGTTTGCCGTGACTCCGTATGGTTGATTGGTGCCTATCATAGAAAATGTAATGTATTGGACAGAAATTATGAAAGTTGTTCGATGGAGACTTAATGTTTGAACGCTTTCATGCTTAGTAGTGCCAACAACTCGGTGAATACATACCAACCTCTTAATTACTAGTTGTATGTGTATCGATAGAAGTAATTTATACTGTTGATTCTTAATTATCATATTATTGTTATCGGGCGAGGGGTTGTTTGTTCAAAAATTATGTGCGAATGAGTGTGTCTGAATTAAAAGGGTTTTAATGTTATCTGTTAGATGATCGGTCATTTGGAAAAAAAAATATTATTGTCTTCTATAATTCAATTATACAATTAAATATAATATTATACGAGATATTATATTATTATAAAAAAAAAAAAAGTTTTAAAAAGATAAATTATGAGCTATTCCCCTTAAAAATTCTAAAATATTAAGATCAGCATTTTCAGAATTGTTTATACAGCTTACAACAAGGGTTTTAATACATTTTTCTCGTTATTTGGACTCATTGAACTTTTTTGGATGCTAATATTGGTCTCTGTATCAAAGGCACTGCTTATAGGTATAATGTTCACTGCACATATGTTCCAATACAAATAAACTCGATTATCCGATATCGTTGTAGTCATTAGAATTATGACTACAAATTTCTATTTACATATAATATGGCTGGTTTCTCCTGTGATCATAAAAGTATACCTATTATCTGGCTATTAACAAATTATTAGGTGTATTATATATTTAAATCTGTGACTATGAATGATATTCATATACTCATGATTATGTTCAAATAATAAATTATAGCATTCGTAGAAAATACTTTTTGAATACTCTTCATTCAAAAACAACTCATTCAAATACTTGACTAGTTCCCTTGTTATCGGTGTCAGATTGTGAACTGCATTTTCAATTCAATTTTATAACGCATTATGAGTCTACCCAAGTGCAACTTAATTTTGATTGATATTTTATGCTAGGTAATGCTTGAGCTATCAAAATATTCATTTTATTTTTACTTTAGAATACTCAACTGGTCAATACGGAGGTGGCGGCGGTGGAGGTGGTGTAGCTGGTGGATACGGTGGATATCCAGCATATGGCGTTCCTCCTCCAGGCCCTCCAGGTTATCAACAAACTGGGGCACCACAGCCACAAACTCAACAACCACAAAGTGGATATCCTGGTAGTGGTGGATGGAATCAACCTCCACCACCGCCTACTGCAGCAGGTCAAGGTGATTAAATTTTTGATGATCTACTTAGTAATACAATTAGATATCCATAATTTAAAAAATAATTAAAATATTTTTGTTGTACATTGTTTTATAATTGCCATTACACTTTTTAAATTTTAAATAATATGTAGATAAAAACACATACTTAATAATTTGTATAATTAAGTATATTGTTCTAGCATAATATTGTGTACGCTTAACATCATAACCATTAGAAAATACTTTTCAACCTTTGTTAATTAATTTTTCTTAACTTTTAATAACATAGGAGGTGGATACCCTGCTTATGAACAACCTCTGCCAAGTTTTAGACAGCAAGGAAGTCAACAAGGATCATTTAATGGATCAAGTGGTGGGAATGGTTATGGAGGTCCACCATCAAGTGGTGGATATGGCGGACCTAGCAGTTTTGGAGGTAATTGTTTTTATTTTAAATAAGTATTTGCTATTCATTTTTAGCACTTGTTTTCATTTTATTCAACTAACACAATTAATCTCATTATTTGTCTATAGTTCCTAATGTAGTTAATTTAAATTTTTAAGGTGGTAGACAAGAACGTAACAGCAGTGGAGGATATGAGTAAGTACATTTGTTAATGTATAAGTCACATTTTATGTTTGAATGAAACAAAAACAATTATTAAGATAGAATAGTATATAGTCATTTTATCACAAACATAATATTAAGTATCTATTCAATAAGGTTGTCACTTGAATTGAGTACATATTAGGGCTAAACATTATATTATGAATCAACTCAGTAAATAAAGTTACTCTACAAAGCAAATTATGTAATCCTACATTTCATATTTTGGCTTTGTTAAATTAAAATTTACTATATCATTAGGTTAGGTAAATATCAGAGGTATTATTGAAATTGTTTTAAGCATTTATTATATAAAAATATACAATGCTTACAGTATTTAATTAATTATATTTAGTGTTTATTTGTTACAATTATACAATTTTAAATATCTAGTATTGGGCTTGAAGTTCTAACTTAAAACATAACTGTTTTAAACGGTGTTAAATACTTCGTTATAATATATTTATTAGTATTTGGCAAGTTTGATAGATTCAAAGATTAGTATAATATTTTGATTTTTCTATAATTATTAACTGTTAAGTAAGTGGTGCCAATATTGAATAAGATATAAAATAACCATTCGACTCTAGACTTTTATGCAGTTGAAGATTTTTTCTCTTTTTTTTTTTTTTTTTGTCAGTTATCTTTAGACATTATAATAATTTGAAGTTTATGGCAATTTTTTTGTTAATTAAAAAAAAAACTGCAAAAATTATATTTTATTATAGTAGTAAATTTAATGAAACATTTTTTGGCTCTTTAATAATTGAGATGATCGTAAATTATTAAATTAAATATCTAACTTTGAGTTGTTTAATTTATTTTAAGTTATTTTAATAATTAATTTATAAAAATTATTGTCAGATAAATAAGAGCATTTTTTTGAACATATTTCCCAATTTAAAAATTATTTGTTTTACATATTTGTTGCATATTTTCACAATTTCAACTTCATATTATGTAGTATATTTTAACATTCATTAGAACTTAAAAATCAGTGTTCTAACAACAACATATGACAATTATTTAAGAAAAAAAAAGAATATTTCAAACTCGAATATTTTTTTTGCCTGTTAGTATTTAAAAATAAATTATTTTATTGAAATTTTTCCAAATTTATATTTTTTGTTTTAAAATGAAAGTATTATATAAACTATGCTTAGACATATTTAATATATTTTCTCCTCTATCTAGAGCTAAACAACTTTTAGACTGTACTTATTGCTAAAATTATTAATGTAACACATTTTTAACTATTGTTTTGCTTATGCATTTTATAAACATTAGTTTTTTTATACAATCTAATTCAACTAACATATCATAAGAGCTCATTCAGTGAGTACTAAAAATCTAATTTCTAAACTTTCTTATTAAATGCAATATACTATAAATCTTTGTATAAGTTATGTTTATTAATTACAGACAGGTAATAAATATTTTAATATCATCAATTGTAACTGATGGATAGGCACAGCAAAGGTGTTTTAAATTTTTGTTTTGAAATCTAACATTGAGGTTCATTCATATAATTATTTTAGTTTATTGTGTTTATCATAAATAAATAAATATGCATAATTGTTAACTTTAATTTGTAATCAAATAATGGTATTATTTACCCAAATTGTAGACGTTTATGTTCTGCTGGATAAGATGACCCTACTATTTGTGTTATTTTTATCGAGACTAAATATTAACTAGTTAAGCTAAAAATACTATTACTTACTAGGAATGTCCTTTTTATACATTATAATTTTATTATGTTGAAAAGTCTAATATCTAAAGTTGAACCTTGAACGTGTTGATGAGCATTTTTCATTTTCGTGGATTTGAAATTGAAATTAAACTTTCTAATAGGTATATTTTAGTTCTATAGAGTCTATTGATCCCCTTGACTAGAGGCCGTGTAAGTTAAAAGTAATAAAATGCTGATTTACAAATGTGCCTTATAATTTACAACTTTTTATTAAACAAAAAAAAATATTTAATAATAATAAAATTTTACCGATAAGGATATATATAAAATAAATGAATAAACATTATTAACTCTACAGCACACGCTTCACGGTCAAAAAGACCGTGCTTTTAGAATTTTGTTCATTGTTTCAAAAATACGAAATATTAACCTAACTCAATCTAGGAACCTTCTAATTAGATGATAAACTAAAATTAGATACAACTCCTGACTGTTTAGGATTTGATGTTGGATGTGTGCGTGCTATAATGTGACATTAATACACAATTTAATTTTATGAAAACTTAAATATGGGTAAGACATTATTTTCTATTGATAAAATGTAAATGAATATTTTATTTTCATTATGACTGGCAAGATTGTTGCTAGTTGACATTGATTCGCCATACTGTGTGTAACTACGAAGTTTAATTTATTTATATTATGTATCAATAAAATCATTTGATAATTTTTATTTATTTAAAATCAATAAAATAATGATTATTTCAATACTCAATCAAAAACACCGTGTGCGTGGAACCTCATGAATATTTTTAATGCGTGTAATCTAGGGTTAAATACTATTTGTTTGATTGTTGAACTTGTTTTACTTTTAAAAGTTGCTTAATTTGTGGTTCAACATCTGAAACACATAAAAGTAACTTACTTTCTAGAAATTACAAACAATTTCTGTACTTAGTTTTTATTGCCTCCATGGATGAGAATCCTTTTTTGCATAAACTAGAAGTAGCAAACGAAATTAAAATGTTTAATGCTTCTGTTACAAAACTTCCATGTTCATTTCTCTGGGAAAGCCAAAACTTATTTAAATTTTGGGATGAAAATTCTAGTTGTAATGTTTTATTAGCTGACAAATCTATAAGTTGGTTGTGAGTCTCAACTGGTAATTTGGCAACTGCAACAATATTTTCATAAAATTAATTATGAATCCTTCTATTTGAGAAGTCGTTATTGCCACATGAAAAATATTTAAGTTTTTGAATTTTCAACCCTCTTTAATATGTTTTCATAGTATTCAAAACCTGATCAAGAATAGGGGTTTTGTAAGTTAACAATTTTGTCAATGTAGTTTTATGTTAAATCAAATACATCAAAATTTTGTTTTTTGCGACGAATGATTCAAATTACAAGTTTTTTGATAAAAGCATTAACTTTATCTGATATTATTAGAATGTTCTTTTTGCGCCTATGTAAGCTTATGTTAAAGTCATTTAAATGTGAAAATATATCGTTTAAATAAGCCTAAAATTAGTAATGTCTCATTATCTTGAAAAAAAGTTACAAATGTGCTGTTTCGATATTTATAAAATATTAATTCATTTCGCAACTAAACATTTTTTCCTCATTACATCTACCTAACTTCGGTATAGAAAAGCAGTGACTAGTACTTGGAACCCATTTCTTCACATAGTGTGGAAAACAATCTGCACTGCAGCGGTCCACTCTTAATATAATTTATTATTTTTTATAGCTTCTGAAAACTTATTTTTTAAATTATCTAGCATTTTTTTTGTGGCAAGCGTATGTCTGTAAAGATTTTCTTCAGTGTGTTCATTTAATATTTGGCATTAATTCTTTTAATTTTACTATCAAACCAAATCAATATGTTTCCCTGTCATTGCTCTTGTGCCATAGAACACACTGAAATACCTTATTCCAGTCCAAATTTTCCGGTTTGGTTTTTACAATGAGTAATTCAATTAGCGCTTGTCCAGTAGCATGGTCTGGTATTGATTTGCAATAAAGCAATTTTCTTTAATTGTCCAATCACCTCCATATCAAACAAAACATAACATTTTTGTCAATTTTATCATGTCTGTTTACTCGTTAAACTGAAAAGAAAAATATTTACTTGATTTTAGATTTTGTACTATTTAATTGTGCACATCAGTTGCCATTTTATTAATTCGTCTTGATTTTAGTGTCATTTGAAAGTGGAATAGTTTTTGATTATTTTGCTTCTTCTAGACCTATCATGATATTGACCATATCAATAGCAGCCAGGTAGAATGGATCTCAACAACCGTGTTGGGGCTTTGATTCCCTAGCTACCCTTAGTGTTAATAAATAAAATGCTTCAAGTGTTGCGGTATTATTCTGACTTGATTTAAGAGTACAAATTTGTTAATCTTGTAAAAAAATGTGATTTATTTCAAAAAAATCATTTTTTTTTTTACTGAAAGTGGGTGATTTGTTACCAGATGTCAACTTAACTTTGAAAGTTATATACTTTCTTGAGATAGAATTTGAATACAAACAACACATTAAGACTTATTATTCAGTGAAATAATCCCATTTTATTTATTTATTTATCCATTGTTATATGACCTGAACTATTTTTCGCTAGTTTATCACAAGTAGATGATGCATTACTTTTTGTTACATATTTATCCATAATTATTAATTCTAATTAAACAAAACTAAAAAAAAAATCACTTAAAACCAACTTAATATTTTTATATTTCTTTATGAAAATAGAAATTATTTTAAATCTAATAACGCAATATCACATGAGTTTAACAACACGAGCGACACACGACTGTCATCGATAAATTAATTGTTTCATAATACACAAAAATAATTACAATAATAAGCAGTCTATTAAATCACTCATCAAAAAATGGGCAATCCATCGCTAATGAAAATTCCCAATAACCAGAGACATAACTTTTGAACTTGATAAGTTTAAATTACTGTACATGGTATTTATAAATTGATATTTAAAATGGTATATTTCGTTTAGTTAATTATAGGATATTTTTATTGTTCAAATTTGTACCTAATATAGATAGAGAACCAGAGGGTCACGAAGTCATTGGCCATATTTTATACCTATTTTGGGGATCATGACACTAAAAAGGTTGAAAAACAATGTTACAGACATAGATTTATTTAACCTTACTTAAAAATATTTATCTAATCACATGTGTTTTTTAAAAATAAATATTAACTCTACAATAAATATTGATATTTATTTTTGGTCAAAATGTTAGGTATTTTTAATGTCTGGTTCATTTAAAATTGTTTAATAGTTAAAAAAAAAACTTCTAAACTATTTATTTTAAACATTTGCTGGCTTTTATTTTTAGAACATTCAAAGACTTAAATAATATTACTAATTTAATTTATTAAATGATATAAATAACAAACTAATAAAATTCCAAATTTAGCTTTATATAATATCTGTTTTCAATATCTGCAATGTGATAGTTGTTCTGTATATTATTTTAGGTCTTATATGAAATATTTTTATGAGTGAGTCTAAACTTTAAATTATATAAAACTGAAGAATTTCACTATCGAATTTATTTAAAAATAGAAAATAGTATAATTTATAATTATATGTATCTTATAATTGGAAGATATGATTGTTATCATTTTTAATTTTATATTGATGTATCTAATGTGTTAATACTGATTTACATTATAACATATAAACCAATTTCAGTTTTACATTAGAAGCTACAATTTGATACTTATGAATTCTTGAAAACTTAAATATTTATTATATATAGTTATTATACTTTAATAAGATTAACCTCTTGTGGCAATCAATTTGTGTTTGGTTCTGTCTGTTGATAACCAGTGATTAAATTGGTTTTATCAACTCTTGTTTCTGATTATCCGTTATAGTCAAACAATTTTTTTATTGTGTTGATCTTAATAAATATTTAAACTATTGTCCACAAATAAGTAGCCCCTGTTTGACACAAACATAACAGCCTTTAATCTCAGTAGTTCCCAATATATTAAATATGCGAACTGTACTGATACTGATATTAACTGTACGGTGTGTTATAATAATTGATATAGATTGAGAACCCATGGCTATCGACTAGGATAAGCTGTGTGGGCTGCAGTGTTTAGGAGCCACTTTTCGTGTCACAGACTATAGGTGGTTAATACTTAATAGAAAAATTGCTGAAACTCAAGGATATTCTAATTTGAGACTTATTATAGCCTGTTTTGTTTATAATATATTATTTAAGACTTATGTGATGGTTGTTGAGTTATTTGTAATATGTGGTGATCTGTATTATCCAGTTTATGCGTTAAATGTCTAATGCTACATATAGTATATATTTGACAATATTATGTTCGTACAGATTTTTTTGATATTATGTTTATATGTTGGTTTCCCTATTTTTCCTAATAGTAATAGGATACCTTTAAGTGCCATGTTTATATTTGGGAACAGTAGCTGTGTTAACTGCATTTATTTGAACAATTTAGACAAACATAATTAATCAAAATATGAGTTAATAAGGAATAAAAATGTTAATAATTTTATTAAACTTTTTTCATGATATTTATTAACATGTATGAAAAAATAATAAGTGCATGATATAGGTACCTAAAAAAATTTGTGTCACGCAGTTGTTGGCAATCACTAATCTAGGGTGTATTTTTTTATAGTAGTTGGTCTCCTATTCTATCAAAATAATTTTTGAGTAAATGTAGTCTACAGTGTCAATATATACTTAAGTATAAGTTATCTTAACTAATTTGTGTTCATATATATTAATTATTTACTTAGATTCTTAATTTACTATATTTAGAGGTTTTTGGTTATTTTAAGTGGTGTATTTGAAGATACACACAGATAAACAGTGTATACCTGTTTAGTGATTCAGTGTACGTCTTGTACAAAAACTAGAGATTTTTTGATATTGTTTGTAAAAAAATTTTTATTAAATTATCAATTGTCTTTAATAATAATCCTTAGAATTTTAACAAGTATAGTGTAGAGATTGACAAATATCTAGCAAACAGAAATAATTAAATCCAACTTTACCTGATGCATAGACCTGATAAATATGGTTAAAAATCTGCTGGCTTGTTTAGTAGACAAATTTTGAAATTCCCATTAGTTTTTAAAAGCACTGGATAAAAAAAAAAAAAAAAATATATATATTTATAGGAAAACGGTAGTTTTTGAGAAAATTGATTTTATATATTGGTGTAACTCTAAAACAAATAACCGTTGACGCCTAAAACTATTACTGAATGTTTATACTAGCATTTTCTATATGGAAAAAATGAGACTAGATTTGAAAATCCAATATAAGATTCTTCATGAATTCTTCATGAATGTCTACTTTCATCAAATAAAAAAAGTCTACCGGAAAGTCAAATTAAATTTTTATAAGCATTTGAATTACATCATTGGATATTCACTTCTTAATTTCTCTTGTACCAATATTCTTATTTTGTTATTATTCAAAAACGAATAACTGTAGAAACTTGAAATTTACACCATATGTTTATTTTATTAATTTATAAACATTTGAAATTTTCTGTTTTTTTATTTTATAAATGCCATTAAAATTTTATTCATTGGGTCAAAAAACTTGAAAATTTAATAATAGGTTCCCTTAAGCTGATATAACAACAATTAGAAAATATAAGCAGATAGGCACTATTATTTTTTAATATAACAGTTTAAAGTCAAATTTTGACAAAATTTGTTTAATTAGAAATTATAAGATTCTTTAGTTGTTAAAAATTTATAAATTGTTAAATTTCTATAGCTAAGGATTGAAAATTTAAAACAAAGTTCGATGAAGTAATTAATTCTGCGGAAAAAAATCTAAATACTATACAAACCCTTAAGTTCAAATTTGGATGAAATTACATATTAAATAACCAGGAATAACAATTTGCGTTATATTTTTGTAATTTAAAAATATTTTTCTTGGGTACTTAAAATTTCTAAAGTAGGTACACTTTATAATAAATTGTATATAGCATGAATGACTGAGTGAGTCAGGAACATAATGAGTCTGATTTGATTAATTTGGAATTTATTTTATTGGTACCTTTTTTTTTCTGAAATAATAGCTTTATAATTAATATAGTATAAACCAGAGGTTCCTAAACTTTTCATACTCGTGGCGCCCTTTTATAACTGAAGTTTTCTCATGGCGCCCTTAATAAAATTTACGACCTTTTTTTCATCGTAAAATATCGTTGTTTATTTTTAGACCAGATAATATAGTCCAGCGTTTCCCAAACCATGGGTCGCGACCCATTATTGGGTCGTGAAATTTTTTTGATGGGTCGCGACTCGCGGTTACGATTACAGTTATTTTAGTCGTAAATTGATAAATAGTATAAAATAACTAGTATTGTAGAATAAATGACATAAAGTTATTATGATTATGGAATTTTTTTTATCTTATCGGTAAATGTGCTAATGACTAGTGACTAGTCGATATTCACACTAAATTTTCTATTATACTAATTTTTTGTATTTTTTTATAATTTATTTTATTTATTTATTAATTAAGTTATTATTCAGTATATTGTATTTGGATTGTATTTTATAAAAAAAATCAATGATAAAATGGATTATAGTAAAAATCTTATTTATTTAAGGCATACTTTTTTTTAAGGGGGGGGGGGGGGTCGCGTACCTAATAAAGAATAAATGTATGGGTCGCCATTGCAAAAAGGTTGGGAAACCCTGATATAGTCGACAGCGAGGCACAGCCGCGGCTCCCCTGACAACACACCGCGGCACACCAGGGTGCCGTGGTGCACAGTTTGGGGACCTCTGGTATAAACATTGATTAAATATATTATAATATTTAATATATGGTCTAATACTATTGAATATTCTAGACTGACTAACTTTTCCGCTTAGAATCGTTTTTGTATATAATGACATAATTTAATTCAGATTTTATTATACTATTTATTACATTTTCCCACTTGTGTAAACTACTGTACAACAGAACGACATCCACTAACCCGTTTTTTTTTATTGATAATTCTTATAATTTATAAATGTTAATGATTAGGTTAAAATATGATATGTAATGAATAATTAATAGGGTACTATTGTTAATTTTAAGTTGGATAGTATGATTTTATACTTTAAATTGTCTTGTATGATTATTAAATTCAATTTAATGGCATTGTAATTTTATAGATAGGTACAAATAAAAACATTAACGGTTATCTTGTTATATAAGAATAACCTTATACTTTTAGTATAATATCAAATTGTAAGCTAAATGTGCTTAGTTTTATGTGACTTCAAAAATAATAAACTGTTTGTGTAATATGGATATATCAACAATTATAATATTTAAAATACATGGTATATTGTATATCTATATGGATAGATATACAATATATAGAATTTACTTGAGTTAACTAATTTTTAAATTAAATTAGAATTTATATAATATTGTATTAGTTCAATGTAAAATTGATAGCTATAGTTCTAAATGTATTAAATTGCAATTAAAATGTTTTTACCATGCAAAACATACAAAAATAAAATTTGATATTTTATTATTGTAGTTCATATACATGTATAGTGTATAATATTTAATCACAATTAGTTAATCATAAATGTTCAGCATTAATTTTAGAAAAAATTATCTAGCTAGACATGATTTGACATTACTAAAAAAAATCAAGAATCATAATTAAATTTAAATTTAAAAACACATTTTTATGTCTGTTTTCTATCATTTGAGATTATTTTTGGCGGTTTGAAGAAAAACTACACTTTATTTTTAGCACACAGATAATAGTTTTCAAGTATTTAGTATGTTAAAAACATTAGGTATATGGATTTATAATATTTTTTTATTTTTTTTTATTGGGTTTTATATATTATATAATATATAATAAATTTATAGTTAAATAACAAAAATACAGGCTAACATAAAAAAAACATGCAAATGAATTTTCCAATCCCTAAAATATTATAATGACTATTTTTATTCTTTTTTAAAGATATATATTAAAGGTACACATGTGATATTTATAAGCAAAAAATAATTTTTTTTATTTTAGATAACTCATAAAATATTAAAAATATGCTCTTATACAAAATGTATTATTACAAGGTATATTTTTCATGTACCTATTTTATGTTTTATGATTCAATGTTATAAACTTAATGTTTTTATATCATAGTTTAATTTAATATTCATAATAGATAATCATAATTCTTTGTATTTTATTTTCTTAAATAATTTAACTGTCAACCAATAAATGTTATCGTGTTTGTTTTGTTGATTTTGTTCTAGTTCCGGCGGCAGGGGTGGTTTTAACAAAGGTAAATAGCACCGTATTCAAGTGGTGCTTTTATACATATTAAGTAAATGGTTCATAGTCGCTCAAATAAGTCTGTTAACTATATAAGTATATATACCCAAAAGCTGATAACAAGATAAGTTAGGTATCTTGTCAAGGTAATAATTCCAACCTGTATTTAGCAATTCTTCATCATTTATATACTTGAGAACGGTATTTATATTTTATTCACTTTTTTAAACCAAGTGGCGTGCAAAGTGGTTAGCAGTTTCACTATTTATTTAATATATAATTGAAATGTTGACATGGTATAGTCTGTATTCAAATGAATATAACACATACATAAGTGGTGAATTAGGTACATACAAAAATGCAGTTTATTACTACAATGGTTAATCTTTTCACTATATGTGAATATATATCACTAGTTATACTCTATAACCAGTCTTAGCTGCATATAATTAAATATTTAAAATACTTTTTGCTTATTATTTTTAATTTTGAGATTTATATAATATAATTATTTATGTTTAAAATAAAGCAAACTAGGGTTTCCTAAAATAGTATGGTTACTGGCAATTGACAATATTAAAAAATAAAGGAACATTTTAGTATGTCTAAAGCAGTAGATGGTGTAAATGTTTTGGACATAATAGTATGTCTGGAACAGTGAAAGGGTTAATTAGTGGTTGATTTTAGTATAATATTAAATATATATGTATATATGTGTATAAATAGTAAAAATATATAAATTTACATTACTTAAGGTAATTATTTATATGGCTATTATTACTGCTATACATTTAAAAATTTCAAAAATAAATATATCTTAGACAAAACAATAGTAACTTATCTTAAAATTAACCTTATATAAAGCTTATTTTAAATATAAACAAATTATTAGGTCTTATATGAATACCATTATAAATATTGTGTTCGATGAAATAGAGTGTATTGAGTTTGATGGTGCTTTAGAGTACATATAGAAAACTTATATTGTAATATAGATTGATTTTTGGTAGTAGGTTGGTTGGTTATGAATTTATTATGTCTATAATAAAAAAAATCATGTTGTAATATAAATAATGCTATTTGTCACTTGTATATTTCATCTGCCATTTGGGTTGGCGTTGAAAAGTTTTTTGCATACTATACGGTTATTTTAATCATAGGTACCACTAAACAGTGTTAATATTAAGGAAATAATTATCCTTTATAGAAGAGTGTGTATTGGTTAAATGTGTTACCTGCGCCTCAATAATGCACGCCACTCAAACTGTCTGATGCAGTTTCATTGATTTGTAGTTAATGATAAAATTGTATTCCTAATATTTATATTAGAAATACAGATCATATTTAATGGGGTGTGTGTCCCATGGTTTTTTCATTCCAGTTTGTATAATAAAAGTATTTTCTATTATCTGAGTCTCCATAAAAGTGTTGTTAAAACTGCTTAATATAATTTAAATTATTTGCAACTCAACAATGATTGGAAGTTATTTTGTTTTCATACATTTTTGACTAGTAACAAAATTGTAAAATAATATAAAAGTCATGTTTTTATGGTTTACAGAAATATCTGATAGTCTTGGTTTTTCTATTTTGTTGTTGTGTTTGTTATGTTAACATCATTTGTTAACTATGGTTTTTTTTCGTCTAGGTAGTGGAGGACCGCCTAATGATCGTAGTGGTGACTTCATCGTTCAAGAAGACACAATTTTTGTTTCTGGCATGTCTACAAATACTTCTGAGGCTGATATTGAACAACACTTTGGTTCAATTGGCATCATCAAGGTAATACATTATCTAATGTGTTCATCATTCCATTCATTTTTTTTTTTTTTTTTTTTTTTTTTTGTAGACTGATAAAAAAACTGGAAAGCCTAAAATTTGGATGTACAATGACAAAGCAAGTGGAAGGCCTAAAGGGGAAGCAACTGTTACATATGATGATGCTCATTCTGCAAATAGTGCTATATCTTGGTTTAATGGTTTGTATTTAAATACTATTGAGAAATATTAACTTAATGGAAACTAAAACCAATTATATTGGATCTCTAGGTAAGTCGTTCAATGGATCTACAATTAATGTCCAATTAGCCACAAAAAGAGATAATTGGCAAGGAGGACGCGGCGGTGGTATGTCTGGAAGTACTCGTGGTAGTTCTGGTAGAGGTGGTGGAGGACGTGGAGGATATGGTGGTGGTGGTTATCAAATGGATGATCCTGTATCAGACGATCCATCAGAAGGAGGTGGAGGATTTTATGGTGGCCCCAGAGGTAATAATTTTTATTTAATTTGAAATTAAAAAATGTTATGTCTACATTAAATGTTCTTTTTTAGGTGGAAGAGGCGGTGGTGGCAGAGGTCGTGGTGGTGGTAGAGATGATCGTGGACCACCCCCAGACCGTAGAAGAGATGACCGTATGAGCAGTGGAGGTGGAAGAGGCGGTGGCCGTGGTGGTGGAAATGATTCAGGTGGCCGTGATGGAGACTGGAAATGTTCAAATCCAACTTGTGCCAACACTAACTTCTCTTGGCGTCAAAACTGTAACAGATGCAATGAACCAAGGCCTGAAGGATTTGGTGATAGTGGAGGCAGACGAGGCGGTGGTATGGGTGGTGGGCGCGGTGGACCACCCATGCGTGGACGTGGTGGTGGTATGGGAGGTGGTCGTGGCGGCCCTAGTATGGGTGGAAGTCGCGGTGGTATGGGTGGTGGCGGCGGAGGTAGAGGTGGTTTTGGAGGAGGCAGAGGAGGACCTGGCGGCCGTGGAGGTGGCGGAGGACGAGGTGGTGGACCAATGCGAGAGTAAGTTAATATTGATTAATTTTAAATCTGCATATTAATTTGAATATTTTTCTATTTTTTTTTAGTGATAGAAGAGGAGACAGAAACCGTCCATACTAATTATTAATAATAATAAAAACAAAAACTAAATATTTTTAGCAGTCTAATTTTTTTTATACATTCTTTTATTGACAAAATATGCTTTGTGTATTTGTAGCTAGATAAAACTTTACTAGGTTCTAAATTGCAGAAGTTCTGGAGTTCATGTCATTAGTTTTTCTTTTATGTAAATAAATAATAAGGTAATCATATAAATGTAATGAACAAGATTTCTATAACCATGTATTGTTTTTGATTCTGAATTGTATGAAAATTATAATTTATTTTCATTGTTTAGACTATCATTTGTGACTTCTCAACCTCATTATTCATAATAAAATTACTTGTATTGAGTATTATTATTTAGATACCGCTATTGTTTTTTGTAACTTTTAAATAATAAAGTCAATAATTCATTATTTCATTTTGTTGTTAAATTAATTTTTATAATAATTTATTGATCCAATTTGTTACAGATATTAATGATGTGCTATTCAATATGCTAAATAATTATTTACATTAGATTAGAGTTTATTTTATTTGAATCATACAAATGTTTTTTGTATATATTTTATGAGAAAATTGTACCATTCCTCTAGGTCAGGGGTCACCAACTAATTTCTATGGGGGTCCGTTTTGAAACTTACCAAACTTTACGCGGTCCAAACAGTTTCAATGACATAATTTATAAATTTGTGATTATATTTATTTATCTATTCACATTGTATTTTACACACATTAATAAATAGGTATATACATTTTAAAATTTGTATTTATATTTATTTATTTATTTAAATTGAATTTACAAAAAAAAAGATTATGTTTGAAATATTTCATTTTTAATGTGAAAAATTGGTCAAATTCATACGCGTCACTCCGACGACGGCGCGTTTCCCTCGCCGGTTTGGCGCGTATGAACTTAATCAATGTAAAATGAAAACGAGCTCGCGGTCCATAAAAAAAGTGCTCGAGGTCCGTATCCGGACCGCGGTCCGCCAGTTGGTGACCCCTGCTCTAGGTTAACAACTAGTTAGTTTCAACACTTTTTTTTGTAACTTAAATGCCACACAATGGTGTGTAATCTTATGTTAGTAACGCAAAAACTTCATCAATCTTACTAATCCATATGAGAACTAATACAATTAACAATTAGATATGATAAAAATAAAGTTACAATATTTATGTGCTATAATAATTCCAGATACTTCTCTAAAAATATTCCAAGATATAGTTGTGATACCTTTTCTAAATAGCTCATGTCATCGTCATGGCAATATTCTGTTATTTTTTCGGAAAATTAATTTAACGACCAGAAAATGCAACCAGTCTCCTTTTATTAATGTAATTTAAGAATTGAAAACTACTAAAAAAATTAAAAAGAATGTTGTCCAGATATTAATAAATATATAGTATCATTTATATTAGTTGAGTCTCGTAGTCAACACCTCAATTAATATAAAAAATAACCTTGGAGAATATCTGACAAAATAAGCTGTTAAGAATAAAATATCTGTATACTCAAACTGAACTGATTAGGTTAGGTTAACCAATGTTAAATTTTTTTGTGTCAACGCATTTTCATGTTTTAGAAAATATAATCTTCAACTTTGGGAATGGATTCTGAAAATAAATTGGATATCATGTTGGTACTTTAAATGACTAAGTATACTAATTCTTAGTTACTTTTAGGATTAATTTGGAAAAACAAGAATTTTAATGTCTAACCAATTTTGTACAAAATTGAAAATGTTTATTGGTTGATCTTAGATCTATAATAAACAACTATATATGATTATTTCATAAACTTTTTTTGAGCTATTTAGAGAAGTTTGAAATTTTAAGTTTTTTCATTTCAAGATGTACGAAATAAATGGCTAAACAATCTAGGATTCCTCATAAATGCATAATATAGCAATTTACTAATAATATATTAGACGAGCCATTGCAGTCAACATTATTTTCAATTTGCCAATACATCACCTTTTTAAATAGTAAAACAGCTTTGATTTTGAGCTACAACATATTTTCTGATAGGTAATTCATACAAGTTGGGCCACGGTATAGTCTTTAAAATATTTTTACTTGTTGAACTGATTATGGATATTTTCAGTGTTTGGATCGACATATAATTTTAAAACGCTTAGTAATATATAGTATCTTATGCTATTTTTTGTTGGAAAAAATTAGTAATTACTCATAGTAGCATAAAAATTTTTAACAGTGATATAAAATAACCTTAGAAAACAGAAGTAAAGACTGACAGACAGTCTCCTCTTAAAATCGTTTTTATACCGGATTTATCCTACTACACAGGCTGTAAGCCTGTAACAGGTGTATTTGACTATTGCTTTAACTTTTTCTATTTAATATTTTTAAGTTTTTTTGTAATTATTTCTTTTTCTTTTTTATTTTGTAAACACTTTCTCCCTCTCAACTTGCTCAAAAGTATCAAGTGTAACATCTTTTTTTAAAGGTAATGCTCTTGAGCTAGTACTTTAGAGAGGTCATGTTTCGAAATGGTACTCGAAATATAAGTGGTTAAAGGAGACAAAACATAAGATTTCACAATTTTATAATATTAAATAATTACGGATGACGTTTTTTACCAGAAATATTGCTTCTAATGATAGATCTTTTTTGTTGTATTTTGGATTTTGTTCCTTAAGGTTTAAAGTTTGGAAAATGTTAGAAATTTTTGAGCTATTTATAGACATTTTAATTTTGGGAGTTTTTTGTTGTAATTCTTTTAAAAACTTGAAATTTGGGTTGTTTACTTATATTAGCCTTACCTAGACATGGTAAAATTTTCAAAACATTCGAGTGACTCATGAGATTTTTCTTTTTTTTTTTCAATTTTATAATATTTCCTAATTATTAATTATAATTGCATAAATTACCTATTTATTTAAATCGTTCATAAGCTGTTCTTATAAAGCTTCGCTTATCACCATAGAAACGAACAAAATTAAATAAAAAAGATTCCCCCGTCCGCTTAGAATCGTTTTTTATCGAATACAGTAAAATTAACTATCCTGTACGAGACCAAACATCCACCACAAAAATGCTGACTTACTTTTTTATACATATAAATAAAAAGCTGAATTACTTGTTTTTATATGTTATATATATATATATTTTTTTTACAACTAAAATTAAATAATTTTAATTTTTTTCTTACTATCCAAGATGGCTATTTTATAAATAAGTATTTAAAAACAGTTTTGGTATTTAAAACTTTTAATTAATTTGGTTACATCATTGATTTTTTAATCATTTTCAAAGTTTATTTAAATTCAAATTTATTTATTTATAATCTGTTTTGTTATCTTTAAAAGGTAAGTAATCGATAGTAAATAAATGTATTTAATCATTATTTAACATGACCATGTAACGTCGTAATGCTTACTACAATCATCAGTCAAATAGACCTGTTACACGTTGTATAGCAATCATCTTATTTTTAAAAATTGTCAGGTAAACAAATTGCAATATTGTTGTAGCATTTTTATTAATGGTATTTATAATAAATATTAGACTATTAAATCTATTTAAAAATTAATATTATGATTTACGGAGAATTAATAATTTGCAAAGATGTTATATTTATAAAGGAAATCAATATGAGTAATAAAAACATAAGTTGTAACCAGTTACATTAAAAAATTTATTAATCTTATTATAAGAAAACCATTGTGATAAATAAGAAATATAATTCTATTAAATGAATTTAACATATCTAAATGCCTACACCAAAAAAACATTTTTGACATTAGGTAGGTTCACCTTGAGGCGGTCTAAATTATAACTTAAATCATGTCTTACAGATTAATAATATAGTATGTAAAGATATTATCAAACTAAAAACAAAAACCCACTATTATTATTTATACTTTTAAATTTAATTTCAAATAGTTGGTTGTGTACACAGTTGATAATATTTAATTAGTAATTACAATTTGTATTTAAAAATGAGGTTTCCATTCAGTCTTTGCGCTTCTTTGATCCTTGTTCCTACAACAATAAAATTATAGTTTTGATTGATATTCATATGTTTTAATATTAATTTTTTACCTTTTGTGCTAAAATGATTAGCAGTCTTCTGAAAATTCCAATGAAGTCCACAAAGAGATCAATAGAATGAGCAATGAAATCCTTGTCTCCTGCTCTTCTTTTTTCCATAATTAACTGAGTATCGTACAAAACAAAACCACTCATTAGCGCAAGTCCAAGGTAAAGATAACTCTGAAATATACATAAATAAGTTAGCAACTAAAATGAATTAACACAACAGTTAGTATTAATATTATATATATTATGAACATACCTTGAATATAAGCTCTGAACCAAGGAATAAATTGGCCAAAGACAAACACATGAGGACAGACAGCAACGACATTAAAGTACCACCTAGATAAAGCCATTTTCCACGTTCGGCAAAAATGGCAGACAAGCTGAATGATGTGAATACCAATGTAGATGCCAAAAATGCTGTTGGTATGATACTAGGGTCCACATGGATAACATATTCTAAGACTGGACCAATTCCAAGACCTATATAAGACACAATATTTTAAATAAATACATTTTGATATAGGTAGGATTACCTTTGTTATTTATGAAAACTAACCAGTGAAGAAAGTAAATCCAACTAAATAACTCATTCTGAGAGATCGATTTTTTCCATTATCTTGTGTGTACATAAGTGCTAAAAGTAATCCAGTAGCACCCAGAGTTGTAAATAATCCAGCACTTAAAAAGTTTGTGAAAACATGTACATAAGCCCCAATTGCTGCTGATATCATAGATACTGTCAAACAGGCATACACATTGACTAAATGTGTACGTACTGGCTTTTCACTAGACAAAAAAAGGTTCGATATTTTATTAAAGATAAATTAACTCAATAGAAATAGTATGTTTTTTTAAGCATGTAGTTATAGGTAGTGTTTTCTTTTTGCTTAATATAAAACTACATATTGATTAAATATGGTAATACTTATTATTCACAAAGCAACATTATGAATAGATGATTTCTCAGATATTTCAGTATCTAAATGATTAAAACCATTCAAATTATGTAGATAATTTGAGAGGTTTATAATATTAAACAAATTGGTTTTTAATCTCTTCTGCTTAGGTTAGGTTTACACTTTTAATACAACATCATTAATTAGTAAATTAAAACTTTAATAGTTGAAAGGAAATTCCAAAGTTACTAAAAAAGTGTATAGCATGCATATTTAGGTACTTAAAATAGCCTAATAAGAGCCTATACACAACTCTTCAAATTTCTATTAAGGTTTTTTTTTTTTTATTAAGAAAGACAATTTACAATCTGTACACAGTAGTTATAATAAGCAAATAAGATAAAAACAGTATAAAGTAGCATGAATGACGTGATGAGGAAGAAACCCAATGGTAACACCTCCTTTACTAATTTAATAGGTCTCTACACCATTTTCACTTTAGTCTGCGTGGTGGGTTTTTTGGGAGGGTGAGGGAGGACATGTGTGATATTAAAGTATTGTGATGAGTGCTTAAATTTTGGTGGAAACGTTTATACATTGTTTTGGCTAGTTCAGTGGTAGTTAATATTTTTAGGTCTATTAAGGTTAGATATTTATAAGGGTGAATAATTTTTTAGTCTAATAAAACATTTTCTATTACAATTTATAGGTAGCTAGGTATAGATGTATCATAATATTCATAACATTTATAACCAAAATAATAGATAAATTCGGGGATAAATTGATAATATTAAATACCTATCATTCTACAAATTAACCTATGATTGTTATTGCAAAATTTTAGTTAGTAACATTTTTAATTATAACTATTTCAATTTAAAAGGCACAACTACTGTGAAGTCTCCCATTGAAACACATCAAACACGATTCAAATAATTCTTTTAAAATTATCAAACTTTACGCCATAATAAAAATAAATTGTTAGTCATAAGAAATATTTATTATTATTACCTACAACTAATAATATGTTTCATTATTTTTATTAATCTATCTCTTATTAGTTTTTATACAATAATATTATCAAGAACACACAAATTGACTTAATGTGTGATGTTAAATGATTAATGACTTATGTGATAATAAAAAGTAATAAAAAAAACATACAATTCACTATGTTGAAGCCGTCATAGAATTGACAGATAAATAGTAATGATGGGTTGCATAAACATTCATTTAACATTGAATGAATCAATCGTTAGCTTATGGTACTTTAGATACGATATAGTAGCTTAAGATTAGTTAATTAAATTTCAGTGAATTATTTGATGATTAATTAAATTTTTTTTTATGAATTTTAGAGCATAATAAATAAGCCAAGCAGTGGTAAAAATAAATATTTTAAAAAATTAATTCAAAAATAGAAAAATTTATAACTTTAAAAGATAAAAAGTATTCAACATTTGTCTAAATAAACACACTGTAAAAATGGCGATGAACAAATTTAAGAACTAAGCATAATGGTTAATGAAAAATAAACATAATAAGTAGATAGTCTGACATTCATCAAACGATAGGCATAACGATCTATAAAAAAATATTTATGTAAAAGCTGTCGATTGATATCTATAGTGAACTGAATAATTTATTTATGTAATACCAACATAAAAGTCGTAATTAGCATACTACATATTTAGTATGTCATTGGAATTTTACTATTAAGTGGTATTACGCGACTATTTGCAATTGCAATGAATGTTATTATTTTATTATTTTTGTCGTTTCCAACTTTCAAGGATAACGGCATGACATTTCAAGACGTAACTGAATTAGTGAAGTCTGAACGACTGACACAAATGTCGTATCTGACTGTCTGAGGCATATTATATAATTATATAATATCTTCTCTTAATAGGAGCGATAATAAAAAAAAAATGGCGTGTTAACTATAACGAGTAACGACACCGACCGCAGAACAGCGTTCGTCGATGACCGACAAAAATAAAGAGAGAATTTCCAGTCTCCACTCTCCGGAGGCATAATATTCATTGCATTTTATTATTTTTTATTTTCAATATCATAGGGGCATTTCAATAACTAGGTACAACAATAGTAATAATAATAATAATAACAAAAATCTGAATTCAATTCGTATGAGCGGGAACTTACATTTTCGACCCGAACGAACGGGCGAAATTGCGGAACGTCGTGGTCGACATGTTCGGTTCTGCGTGCGTGTTTATTTATAGGCCAATACGTCCGGTCGGATGCGAGAACCACGATCGAGATGAAAAGAGATCTCACGATCTATTCCCGTCGGCGGAAGTGAATACTACGATCACTCGTATCGCGTTAAAATTCGTCGATCTTTCAGTCGCTAATGCGATTTAAAATTATTAAGTCGTCGTTTAGTCGTAACTTTTTAAAATTTGCACAGTGGTCGTGTGAAGTGTACAATAAGCTCGAATCGCGTTAAAACAACTAAACATTAAACAAGTGAACAACAACAACACTGAGCACTGAACAGTGACACACTCTAGGAAGTGGGAACACGTAAATGAAAATCCGATGACGTCAGCGACGGGTCGGGACCTTGGCCGCGGGACGCTGTAAAAACGGCCGTCGACCGCACAAAGATGTTACGAAACACCCGACACCGCATTTTCCCGCGTTTTCTTTATTTTCTTATCATTTCGTTGGATACGATTAATGTACGATCAAATTAAAATAATAACTCTTTAGTCTTTACCTTTTATTCTTTAAAATAGTGCCACTAACCGAACACAACAAACATTTTGTTTTTTGTTTTTTACACAGTCGAGGTGCTCTGTAAATAGTAACATATATATATTATATTTATTGTAATTCTTATAACCTTCGACTTTACGTTTCGGTCGTTGGCTTTTTTGTCAGACTGTCTGGCAATCGATACATAGTATAAATTATAAGACTCCAGAGCAACAACCACATACTAATCATGTCTGACGACCAGTTTCCTGACTACCTTAATGTCTACTACAAAAAATTGTTTCCGTACTCGCAGTTTCACAAGTGGTTGTCCTACGGAAATGGTAAGTTTTTTTTAATCATCCTATAAACAAAAGTTTAGTCAAAAAGTTGATTCATTCTTATTCCTTAAACACTCAACTGTGGACGATAGGCAGAGATATGGGTCAAGTTCAGTATTTAACCACCAATATATATATTTGTAGTTATTGGTCTCCCAAATTAAAAATGTATTTTGTGGTACCAATTACTAAGCATTACCATGTATAATTTTTAGAAAATGTATACAGCTAGACTACTACTGACCTGAAAAAATTTGGTTATTTGTGACTATATTTATACTATATATTGTATATTACTTCATTATAGTAAAGTTATAATACAATTAATACCTAAGTAATAGACATTATATATGGTGTACAATGATGATAAAAATTACACAATACATTTTTTAATTCTATTAAAACTTTATTTATATTAATTGTTCTTATGATTCTATTTGAAAATAGATTGAATAAAAACTCTTATGAAACTAATAAATAAAAACAGGGAAAAATATTGTTGCATGTTATTTTTAACATAAATAATTTTATTGTCAGATGTAGTTTTAATGTATCCTAATAACTGGCCACCACTGGTGCTATTATGTATTATAGATGTTTACAGATAGTTTTTTTCTTAGACATTTTTATTCACTATAGATTTACTTTTAATTTGTGTTTTCAGTGAAACCAGAAAACTTTTTAAACAGAGAATTTTCATTCACATTACATGAAGATATTTATATTAGGTATCAATCGTTCAACACATTGCAAGAATTTGAAACCGAAATCCAAAATAGATGTCCTTTCAAAATAGATATTGGAGCTGTGTTCAATATGAGGTTTATATAATTTTTTTATTATTAAATATATTTGATCTTAATATATATATATAAACATATTTATTTTTATTTTAGTCCCAAAGTCTGCCGAAATTATCCTCAGTTCCATGCTCTTGAAAAAGAACTAGTGATTGATATTGATATGACTGATTATGATCATATCCGTACTTGTTGTTCGGGTGCTGACGTGTGTCAAAAATGTTGGAGGTGTGTAAAAAAAATTTTATTTTAAATATACAGTAGGGTCTCAATAATCTGAACGAGATTGGGGAAAGAGGTCATTCGGATTAGCGATTTGTTCGGATTACATATGGCTTAAAAAAAAAAAAAAACATCAATTTTATTTTAATTTAAAATATGAAATTTTATTTTTATTTGTATTAATCGTGTAAAAACTCGTAATTTCAAAAGATAATGAATACATAAAAATATTTATATAATTATGAGTATAATGAACTTTACCATTTAAAATATTGATTTTTTTTTTGTACATTGGTTCCCATTATGTATTGGTATACCTTGTCCCACATAATTGAAAAACTTTATTACCTGTAAATATTATTTATAAATACATACATATGTACATATTATGGCGATAAGATAATTCTCAAACCCGTTCGGATTATCGAGACCCTACTGTATAGGGAACATTTAATTTTATATTCTTGTTTAAGATTTATGGTTATTGCTGTAAAAATATTGGAACGAGCTATTCGGGATGATTTTGGATGGAAGCACCTGCTGTGGGTATTCTCAGGTCGTCGAGGTATCCATTGTTGGATATGTGATGAATCTGCAAGAAAACTCTTACCTTCTGAACGTGGATCATTCATTGATTATTTGGCAGTATTAACTGCAGGGGATTCAAAAAGATGTAATGTGAATCACCCATCTGTGAAGTCAGTTGCAAAAAATATAACTATTATATTTTCAATTTAATTACAAAAACATTTTTTTTTTTTTTTTTACTAACAACAGACGTAGTATTGCCATTATAAAAGAAGAGTTCAATTCACTTCTTTCTGAGCAAGATTTCTTAGGAACAACAGAACAGTGTAATAAAATTTTGTCATTTATAGCTGATGAAAAACTTAAAGAACAAATTAATTTACAATTTTCTAAATATCAAAGTAGTATACAACGATGGGAAGCGCTTACTGTTATTGTTGATAATAACCATAAAAGGGTAAAATTTACAAATCGTCAATTATATATAATGTATATTCCTAATTTGACTCACATGCATTCACTTTTATTCTAACAGGGGCTATTGAACTTTAAAACTAAACATTGTGTAGAAGATATTTTATTGTACTTGGCATATCCAAGACTTGATGTGAATGTAACAAAAGGGTTAAATCACTTGTTAAAGTCTCCCTTCTGTGTTCATCCAAAAACTGGAAAAGTTTGTATACCGATTAACCCAAAAGTTATAGAGAAGTTCAACCCAAATACTGTACCTACTGTCAAGTAAACAACAATACAATTTTATTTTATTACCATATTTCATTTATTTATTTGTTGTAGTGTTTTAATTGATGAAATTAATGAGTATGACAAAAAACAAAAAGAAATTATTAATGATGCAAATCTTAGTAGTAATCGCTTAAAGGATTATAAAAAAACTTCATTATTAAAAAGCGTCAATATCTTTGAAGAATTTTTAAGGAATTTAGAAAATACTTGGAAAGGAAGTAGAATAAAACAAAGTGGTGAGTTACTTATTAGTGTTTGTACATTTAGTCATTTCTTTTTTTATAGTATTTAATCATTAAAAATATCTAAGAATTCTTTGCTATATAGCAGGTTTCAAGTAAACCTCATAAGTGAGTAAATCACTGTAAAGGATGTATTAAATTTGAAATGAATGTTATATTATTATTTACAAAAATAAAGATTCTGAGTGAAGACAGTGTGTCAACCTATACTTCAAATAATATTTTATAATTAATTTATATTACCCTTAATAAGATGGTATATTTTATCAATTTTTGATGAAAAAACATTTGTAAGAATGTCACATAAATATTATATAATTTTATTACGGTTAATGGTTATTATAAAACAATGTGTCACGCAAACAATTATTGCTCATAATTTTGTTTTGAATCAGTTTACTTATAACGTAATATTAGTGTCAATTTTTATTTCTTGTTCTTCGAGACTATCCTGTATTTAATAAACCTTAATTATTATTATAATACCATGTTACCATATCATATATTTTTTTTTAATGAAATGTTATTGCTAATGGTGAATACTTTTATTAATTTTTAAATTACTCAATCATTTACGCAGTATTGTAGAATTTTGATGAAAAAAGTTCTAGACCCGATTAATTACAAAATACCGCACTCAATATTGAAGATTAAAGAATTTTTACTGCTCCCAAAGGTGTTGTTAAATTAAATAAAAAAAGTCCACTGTAAGACCAATGTATTGATTACTTCACTCAGAATCTAAATTAATAAGATACATGCATTGTTTGTTCCACAAGACTTATATGCTTAGAATTTTACAATTTGATACATATTTGATTTCAGATATTAAAATGGAATTTTAGAATGTGTGGCATCTTCACTGTTAAAATATTGTGAAATCAGCGAATGAATGGTGAAATTTATTTCTACAGTATTATTCTTAAAACTTTTAAAATAAAATATTTTTTGAAACAATATGTATTTTATTTCATACTTCACTTCGGATATACCGTATAATTTTAATCAGTGAACTTGGAAAGCTTGGATTTCAATATGTGACAGAGTATGTGTAATTACCAAGGCTCTGAAGTTGTAGCAGTAAAAATGTTACCATTTAGCTCTTAAATATGCACTTAAAAACTTCAATAATAGCACGAAAAATCTAATTATTGTAATTTTAAAACTTTATTTAAAAAAAATAAATGTAATCTTACAATTTTATGAAATTGTTGGGCTCATATAGATGTCTGAAACTGTCTGAACTGGTTGGACTAATGTTAAATTACTTAAATATATTTGTAAAATGTTTGAACACACTAGTTTTCGAGCAATATTGATAACGACACGATGAATTTGCAGCGACAAATCCAATAATCGCAGTATATTTGACACGGATTAAATAACTGGAATTTGGCTGTGGAGGGATTATATGTTTTTTTGGAGAGGGATTAAATGTATTTTGGGGGGAGGGATCTGTCCCGACTGTCCCCTTTAATTATACCTCTGTATGGATGGAGGTATTTTGGTATTTAACATGTTAAAAGGACGTTATACCCGCATGACGTGTTGTCTTACAAGTACGTAACATCACAAATTTTACGCTCAGCAGATCACGTTTAAAATTGAGAGTGAATTCACCTGTAATAAAAAATAAGGGTAACATTATTATCGAGGGCTCCTCATAGGCTTTTTATTATATTTTAATTTTAAAGAAAGTTATAAATATTTTAAGATATACAAAAAATTTATAATTTTAAAATACTCATAACTCGCTTTAAAATTAAAATGTAACAAAAAGCCTATGAGAACTGAGAAGCCCTCGATTATAATGTTACATTTAATTTTATAAGAGATCAATTCACTCTAAATTTTAAACGCGATCTGCTGAGCGTAAAATTTGTTGTGTAACGCACTTGTAACGCTGTGTCCTACGTGAGCGCGGCAAACGCGGCAAAAAACAAAACAGCTTGTATTTCGTTTTATAAATATTTATAAATATTTCTATTTCGAAAAAGGAACAGCATGGTCAGGATAGAATTCGTTCGCACTCGCCGCGTTCGTCGCGTTTACGTAGGACACAGCGTAAGACGGGTATAACGTCCTCTTAAAACTGTCTCGAGTCACATTCATCAACGTTTAGCGTGCCATAAGTCCGCCCAAGTCGTGTCTCCTATGTTCTAAAAATTAAAAATTAAAAATGTGTACCAAAAATATAGCGCAAGTGTCTATGAATTATATTAAAAATATAATAATATATAATATATATAGTATTATTATATTAAAAATATAAATATATATAATATATTAATTTTTAAATATAATTCATAGACACTTGCGCTATATTTTTGGTACACATTTTTAATTTTTAGAATTAAAATACAGCACAAGTTTATTTATATTAGATTTTTTTTTATTTATATTAGATTTTTTTTTTTTAAATATAGATTAGAACAAGTTCTTTTTATTTAATTTATCAGATCTCTGTGGGACACCCTATAAAAACAAATAGTAGAAACAACGTTGATAATTAATGATCCAATGGTCTCGATGATTTGTCATCTTCAGTTTTTAATAAAATCTTCATTCGAAGGTTATATTTCAATTCCTGTGATATGATTTCATATATATCATTAATATGATGTTGGACGACTAAAATATCTATCAGTTCGAGCATCTTCAATGAATGATTCTTGTATATCCTTATTCTTTAACGTTGTACGTCAGCAAATGTTGTAATGAAAAAAAAAACAAAAACAAAAGTCAATACGCATGACTCACATATTATTTTGTTGTGATAAAAAATATATAAAATACAAATACCCAATATAATGGTTATATTTCTATCATATATCAATTAGTGTATTTTGTAGAGGTTGAAATCAATTTTAAACATCGATAAGTAAAGTTAAGATTTAAGAATTATCTACGAAGGACTTTCATTGAAAGTATGAACAGACATCAAAATTTAAACCGTAAAAATGTTTAAGTTATATTTTGTTTGAAAAAAAAAACACCAGTTGAAAATCAAAAAAAAGATTTTATGGACTTTGTAGAATTAAAAATTAAAAAATTATAAAATCAATATTATTATTCTTGATTTATATCGGTTTGAAAATTTAAATAAAATATGTCATTCTATAATTTTAAGTCCTGATATTTTGTTTTAAAAAAATATCGTGTTATAATCATATAAAATTCATAACATAATGAATACTGAATAGCCAGAAATAATACCGATATATGCTTATTTTTTAAAATTATAATTAACGATCGAATTTAGTTGTGTTAAAAATGTCAAAATTGCATAAAAATATATACTTTGACGTTACAATGAAAAATATACTTAAATTGCCTAATATATAATTTAATATTATTTAAAATGTATAACTATTAATTATTATTATATAATCGCACGATAAACAATAACAAATTGAGGAATTATAAATAATGTTTTAAAATTACGAGTATAATATATTATGTAAATTGGAATGTGAGATTTCAAGTATAATATTATTATAGTATGCAGGCGAGTACCCATGTAAGAAATAAAATAAAAGGAACACGTCAATTATATGCTTATGGCTTAATGTACATACTATACATATATAAAGTGAGAATTGTTGATACTAAAAAATTTTAAATAAAAATGAGTTATTGTTGGTCAGATGTTAAAATTTAATCGACACTTAATTTCAAAGCAATACATTAATTCTGTTCATATTTAGAAAATTAGAAATATCGGGAACTAGGTATATATAAGTATTGTGTATAGTATTATCATACGTGTTGTACCTAAATGAACCATAAAAAAGCGGTAAGTCATGGATATCGCTCTGCTGTACAGTAGGTTACTGTAATGGATGGGATTAAATTTGAATGCAATGATATACCTATCATTGTATACGAAAAACGATTCTGAACGGAGATGATTTGTCAGTCTAGGATATATTATATTTAAATATTGTCATATTATATTCTATTTTGAAATAAAAATTTTATTTTTCAATTAAGACGCATTTTGCATATGGCATGGTTAATCAATTAGTGTAGTTATCATAATTCATAATACCTTATATTATCATAGATATACGAATACCTGGTTTGAGGATAAATCGTTATCATTACGCGATTTCATACAAATTTAAAACAAACGCTCAAAACATTTTTCCTATAATGACGCTTCAAATTTTCTCTATAGCTATTTGAAGCAAAACTTATGGAAAACTTGGTGTTAAATTGTATAACCTTAGATATAAATACAAACAATATTATGAATTTTGAACTACAAAATAATTTGCAAATATTCATGGTTTTGACGAATTTTTGTCAATATTTGAAATTCAAGTGCTAATAAAAATTTAATTTGAATTTCCGGTGGATATTTTTTTCGTGATAAAGATTGACAAATTTGTAAGGAATCTTGTATCAAATAACATCATAATAAAAAAAAAATTTGTTTTAACAATAATCACACGACAACCTTACGCTGTTTTAAATGATCACGTTTAAACTATTTTTCTTAACACAAATATTGGCATATGATGGGATAACAGAGGAAGTTATGGATATAAAAGTTTCATCAGGTGCATTTTTCGATGAAGTACAGGATGCAGTTATGTACGAGAAAAGCATACCTCTAGTATACACCCAAGAAATTAAAAATGACGAAGGAACTATTAACGATGTCTGACAAATAGAAAAATACTGTTTAGACAAAGATTCAAATTACTGCAAAATAACTCCACAAATTTTAACCTTATTAAAAAATATAGATGAAAATATACAAGAAAATCTTTTTGACATGTCAGATAGGTTACTAAAAAGATTTAATGATAATAAACGATCAAAAGGGGGAATACAATTCCTAGGTAATTTATACCATTTCTGCTGTAACGTGGCCACGGAAAAGCAATTAAAACAATTTTATACTAATGAAGAACTATTAATACACAAATAAAAAAATTCAAGGATGCTTTTGTTTCCGATCACCGAGATTTAATAAACATAACTTCTGAAATAAATAAATATACCAAAAATAATGATAACAACTTAGAAGTTTTAAAAAATTCATTTATTGAATTCGTTAGGGAAGAGAAAGGTTACCAACAAAATTCAATACAGGGGCTTCAGGAAATAATATTTAGCCTAATGACAATAATCTCAAAATTCACCAAGCACGAAACAGATTCAAGCAATCACTTACATTGTAAACTACATAAAATTCAAACTAAAATAATAAAACCAGACGTATTGCAAAATGATTTAATCAAACAATCAGAAGTATTATTAAGTGACGGTTATGAACTAGTTATTCCTATTGAAAACATACCCGCTTACTACAACTTACCGATTACAGAATGTCAATTTTCAAGAAATCAAATTTTAATCAATATAAAAATCCCAATACAGGAAGAGAAGGCAAGATGGAAATTGTTTCAATATATACCAATTCACTTTAAGTTTGAGAAATCTATTTGCTTAATTTTTTCCGAAAAAACATATATTGCCATCAACTCCTATAACAATGAACACAGGTTGATAACAGGTGTAGGGCTTCAACATTGCGACCCACCGGACACCGGTCACAGACTTATGTTACATTCCTAGATTTTCTTCTGACATTACACTTTCCCCAAGATGTGTAGAATCTATATTCAAAAATGAACCGCTAAACGTAATTAACGAATATTGTTATTTCCAATGCGTAAAACAACGCAAAGACAATACTATAATTATTAAACAGATAGGGATAAATATATTCGCAATAACAAACCCGCAACCTACGTTATTATTAAAGATTTACAACAATAAAAACAATAAGATACGGACAGAGAAATTAAAGATTAATTATAACCACCCGGGTCTTATAAAAATATACCTTCCGTGTAATTACGAACTTAAACAAAACACTAAAACTATCATCCCAAAAATGTGCCCCTGTGAAACAAACAACTTAAACACATTCAAATTAAAGAGAATCCTACCAATATCTTGGAACAATATTAAATCTCTAAAAATCGACAATGAAGAAAAGAAAGAAGAAATGTATTTTACTAATATTACCGAAATATTAAATAGTAATTGGAAATCTGACATACCAAACTTTCACATCACCAAGCAAATTAAAGACCCTGAAAAATATTTTAACGACATAATTTTAAAAAAAATACCACAGTCATTTATAGACGATTTTTGGGGAGACATCATTTATTTTTCATGGCTTACAATACTTACGATAGTTGTTGGGTTTATTTGTTTTAAGATATTCCCAATCATAATTAAAATAGAATTATTATTTAATCCTCCACCAATCCCTGCAAGGCTTTAAATAACATATAACTAAACACCTTATATACGTACCTTTATATATAAACTAATAAATAATTAAATCACTGAAAAAAAAAAAATGTTCTACTAACACACTAACACATAAAGACCAAGAACGCAATGCCAGCAAAAATACATCAAGAGAAAAAAAAAGGAAGGAAGACAAATCAATAACACCTACGTCCTACAATCGATTTATAATTAACTTGTATTTATATTATGTAAAATGCATTATTTTTTTTCCTTCCCCTAATTATCACGTCCACTTCCTTACGATCAAAATTAATAATGAAACACACATTTCAGATGGCAGACGGCCAATTAAATAGCATTAAAAAAATAAAGAAAGTGGAATTCAACCTACATAGACTAAAAAATAATGAAAAACCTTTTAATATAAACAAATATCGCAGAAATAAAAAAAAAAGCAGAAGCAGCACAGAACCGAATAATTGATGAAAAAATTAGAAAGGGGTTTGAAAAGATTGTAACGTTTATTCAGAACAAATTCCCAACAAACTCATAGTAAAGATAATTAATTGTCCATATACACTCTTATTAGCTATTTCCTTCCTGCTCCGTATAAATAAATAAAAATACATAATTTTTTTTTTTTATTCATAAAGTTTTACTGACGAATGTCATCTTAACTACTGTTAATAACATTATTTTTTTTAACATTTAGAAAATAAATAACAATTAAAAAAAAAAAAAAAAATACATTAGTGATATAAGATACAAATGACTACATATATATGTAATATAATAATAATATTATAATATTATAATTTCTTATTAAATTAAATTAAATTAAATTAAATAAATTAGTTATAGGCGTTACAGCAACAAGTCGTGGGGACATCCACGCTTGAGTCGGCGTACAGAATAAAAAAATACATAATAAAATAGGTATATAAATCTATAGCAAATATCATATATTACACTATGTCTATGTTTAAGTGACCTTATATTTTTTTTTTTTTAACATTAAGTTTAGTTATAAATACACAATTTATAATTAAAAACAAAAAAAAAATAAAAAAAGATAAAAATATGTAGCACATAATAATTCTAATATATAATAATTTTGGCACTATATAATATATAACCTTAAAAATGAGGGCATTTTTTTTAAAAAACAACGGGAATTGTCGTATATTGTAGACAGTCATCGGAATAAAATTATTTAATATATATGTAATATAAATGGAAATATTTTTATTATAAATTGCTAGCATAGGTCGGGCCGAGGAACCAAAATGTGCTGAGGTGACAATTATATTCTGTATATAACACCGCCGTACGCGCAGGCACAGGAGAGTCCGGGGGTCGCTGAGCGTTTAGGCGAGAACGCTGGTACTACGGTCGTACGTGTGAAACGACGATTATAGTACGGGCTACCCATCTGGACTTGTCAGTGTTTTATTATTATTTTATGTTTGTTTTGTTTTAATAAAAGTGTTTCTGACCTGTAAGATTATAATATGTTTTGTTTGAGTAGTCACACAATTCTACCGTACTCCTTGAATCCGATCTGTAACCGGTTAATTTATGGCCGTTGACGATTTAAGGTTTAAACGGTGAAGGTATAGTCCTACGTTAATTCAGTTAATTGTATTCTTTCAAATCTGATCTGTAACCGGTTAATTTATGGTCGTTGAGGATTGAAAGTCTAAAAAGTAAGGTAGCGATATCGTCTTTCTTGAGAGCCAAATTGTAACCGGTTAATTTATGGTCATTTGGTAACTCAAGTGTCGATAGAGGTATATCATCGAAAGGTGCATATACGACACATATACCATATGCAAAATACGTCTTAATTGAAAAATCAAATATTTGTTTCAAAATAGAATATATGACAATATTTAAATATAATATATCCTAGACTGACAAATCATCTCCGTTCAGAATCGTTTTTCGTATACAATGATACCTATCATTATTGCATTCAAATTTGATCCCATCCATTACAGTAACCTACTGTACAGCAGAGCGACATCCACGACGTCCCGCTTTTTTTCTTTTTTTTTTCAAATGCTATTGTGAAAATATTTTAGGAGCCTTGTATTTAATTTTCAAATCTTAGGTATAAAAGGAAAATTTTTTATGAAGTTCTAGGATAAAATAATTTACGAATTTTTGTGATTTTTACGTATGTTGTCAAAATTAAAATTTGAATACATGTAAAAAAAAAAATTGTGGCTATACATTTATTTTATTTTTCAACTGCTATTGTAAAAATTTATTATGAGCCTTGCATTAAATTCTCAAATATTAGAATTAAAAAGAAAAACTTTTATGAATTTCGATCTAAGATAATTTGAAAATTGCCGTAATTTTTATGTACGTGAAGTTGCCCCCCCCCCCCCACTTCAAGCCACAGACCCCAGACTTTTGCATGATTTTGCAATTAATTTGTTATAATTACCTATGTAATTTTCAAAATTTGCATACCTTTTGTTTTTCCGGAAATAACAATTTTGTGTTGGGACTTGGGGGGGCCAACTTCACGGTAGCCCCGATTTTACGGAATATTTGCAATTAATTTGCTATGTAACTTTCAGAATTTGCATACCTTTAGTTTTTCCAAAAAAAAATTTTGTGTTGGGGGGAGCAATTTCACGGAGCCCCCCCCCCACACACACACACACACATACAGTTAGGGACTCCGGGATTTTACGGAAAATTTGCAATCAATTATTTGCTATGCAATTTTCAGAATTTGCATACCTGTAGTTTTTCCGGGAAAAAATTGTTTGTGTTGTGCCCCCCCCCCTCGCAAAATGATTTTAATGGTAAGTTCACAAATAGTGAAAATAAATTAGAAATTTAGTCAACACTTTTTTCTTATAACATTTAGTGGGTCTTACATATTTCACTTATAGGTATATTTTTTAATATTGTGACTTAACTCATAAACCTTAACATTATAATATATTGTACACTACCTATATAGGTTATATTACTTATTATATTTTATGCATACTAAATTATATCATAATATGATGTTTTATGCGATGTACAATAAAACCTCTTATCAGTTTATTTTGATTACTAAACAATCTCGACAATTATAACCACAGCTTCGATAGACAATTATTTATGAATTTTATTCATAATTTTATGAATAATGTGAATCAATGTGACAATATTGTTATATACAATCAATATTAAATCTTTCGTCATAACTAATATTATATTAGTAATAATGTTATATAATTTTAGAGTCTATAAATATTGTATTGGTATTAATGTTTTGTTTCGGTATTTATAAAAATATTTACTGTTTCTTATTTTGGTACCGAATTAATAGTTGCTGATTAGTCATTATAGATTTGGATACCTTTAGTCCTTCCGGAATAAAAAATATTTTGTTGGGGGGGAAATTTCACTCCGTTCTCCCATTACCACATATGGGACCAATATCCCATTAGAAATTTTGTAATTTATACAAAAAAACAGTGGCGCACACAGGGGGGGGGGGGTTAGGAGGTTATAACCCCCCCCCCGAAATGTCTTCCTTCATTACGAGCGTCTGGAGAGGGAGACAACCCACGAATAAATTTCTCATCAATTATTATGTCCTTATTTCTTATCAAATATATTATAAGATTTAAATAATATCATATTATTTTAATTTGATTTTGTTAGTGCTGATAAGGGATGCTGTCCGTTAGCAAGTTATTTGATAAAAAATTTGCTAGTGGGCAGCCTGCGCCACAGATATAGATACTAATATACTATCCGTGGCAGCGCCCTTCTCTTTTCTATGACGTATTTCTATGGTCTAGACGCTCTTTTTTTTGTTACGGGTACGGGCACCTACAACCATGGTCTCAATTATAGTGTGATAACTAATAAGGATAACTGATAAGCAATAACGTGTTTTTGAATTGTGTGAATGTGAAATTTTATTAGTATTACAATTAATACAATTTACAATTAATATTAAATTTATTTCATGTTTAAGTTATTGACATTATGAGTGAAAAAAAGAAAAGAATTGCCCATGGTAATATTATGTCATTTTTTAACAAAAAATGTAAAAAAAATGATGAACAACCCTTAACTTCTGTTGATAATAAATTAAAAAATTATAATATAGACCATAAAATATATTAGATGTACAAATATAGGTCATACTATTTTGATACAACGTTTTATCATTTTTTAGCATAGGACTATACTATAGTAAATTATTAATAGAACAACCCCCCCCCGAAAAAAAATCCTGTGTGCGCCACTGCAAAAAAATATTATATTAATTATGTAGTATTGTTTTGGACTTAAATAATTTAAAAATATATATAACTAAATTTTTAGACCAGCTGTTTAGTCTAGAACTAAATTTCTTGTATTAAATTATATTCAACAATGTAATAATTTTTAATTTAGTAATGCTTTATTTCATATGATCGAATATACCAAAAAGTTCAACAATAGCAAATTTAATAATAGTTTTTAATATTATAAATGATAAAAAGATTTAAAAATAAATATAACTGCTTTAAAATATAAATTATGTCTTATAATTTTACATAAAATATTATATGAGGGTTGATATGCAGTTTTCTGAAATTTTTTATTTTTTCTATTTTTGGACGTAAGTCGTTGTGACACCGCGCTCAGTCATCCAGTAGCTCACCCGATGTTATATTTTTAATCATTTGTAAATTGTATATGTGTCGATTTTTATAAGTAGAAATGAATTAAATTTGCTGTAATTATTTTTACCGACTTGTTCAATCATAAGTTCATAACATTTTAATATACCTCTCACTGTTATGGTCAGACCGACTTCAACTATACATTGGATTATACAAGATAGTTTTCTACCTGAGGGTTCTTCGAAAGGTAAGTAAAAATTATACATAACAAATATTTTAATACATTTATTTGTTTGGAAAGGAAAAGCTCTCGTACCTATCCCCCGTAATATATTTCATGAAGTGATGAGTTAAAAAATATATAATAATAATTCAACACTTAATATACCTTTCAATACTATCATTTTCTTACTTCATATTTTTAACTCATTACAATATATAACAATATTGTCACATTGATTCACATTATTCATAAAATTATGAATAAAATTCATAAATAATTGTCTATCGAAGCTGTGGTTATAAATGTGGAGATTGTTTAGTAATCAAAATAAACTGATAAGAGGTTTTATTGTACATCGCATAAAACATCATATTATGATATAATTTAGTATGCATAAAATATAATAAGTAATATAACCTATGTTTCTAAAAACATTGCATGTAGTTATCATAATTCATAATACCATATATTATCATAGATATACATATACCTGGTTTGAGGATAAATCGTTATCATTACGTGATTTAATAAAAATTTAAAAATCAAACGCTCACAACATTATTCCTACAATGACGCTTCAAATTGTTTCTATAGCTATTTGAAGCAAAACTTAGTTATTAAATGGACGTCTATGCTGCCATAATTGCGGGAGGATTAGAGAAGTGTTTGATACTTGGTCAACCGGAAAAAAATTAAATTACGATTATTTCCAATAATAAACGGGTAATTGGGTAACATTTTGATGTACATTAAGTGTCTAGGGATCAAAGAATCACTATAATGGATGTGTTAAATTTGAATTAAGGATCATTGTACCCGAAAAACGATTCTGAGCGAATACGGTCTTCTTTGGACGAAGGTTGATTAGCTGAAGGCCGAGCTTATCGAGGTGCAACAGGAAATGGCCCGGTTACAATCGGAAATTGAAAACCATATTGAATGTTGTTTCTCTTTCTAACGATGATCGAAATAGTTCAATTGTTGTCGTACTAAACCATTCCCCGAGATTTTTTAACCAAGATATCCACCAACACTTCTTTTGCCTTCTATTTTCCTTTGAATTTGAAGTTGCATCAATCTTTTGTTATTCTTCATTATGTGACCCAGGTATTCTTATTTCTTTGTTTTTATAGTACTCAGTATTTCCTTTTACTTCTGCATTATTTGTAGTACATACACGTTGAATACTCAATCTGCCCATGAAATATTGACTTCATTCCATCACCACTTTCATTAAGAATCTTTCCTCAGTATGCAAGGCAGCATGTTGAAGGTATTGTCAATTATAATGTGTTGCATCCCTTCACATCAAGAATACATTTTTTCCACTGGAATTAGGTACTTTCCCGTGACTTTCCACCAGTATGAGTTCCATGCCCCTGGTGCGCTAAACCCGTAGCACTATGTGCCCGTCTGAGAGAAATGTTCTGACCAAATACGGTCTGCCAGCATATAATATTACTAAGTAAATTGTATAATATTATTGTAAAAAAAGTAATTTATTTTACTATTAGATGTTAATACTTCAGTAGATTAAATTAATCCAAAAAAAAAATTGCATTTGAAAATGACATTGGGTGTATAGTGTATACAATATAAAAATTTAGTCTAAAGATTAAAAGACTTAAGCACCGAAATAATAAATTTCCAATCAATTCAACCAACGAAAATATTCTATTGACATTTATAAACATTTTTCAGTATTCTCATAGATAATTCATATTTCATTCTGTAACAAAAAAATCTAAAAAATCTAAAAACATTGTTATTGTTAAAGACATTTCATATTCAAATTTAGACAAAAATTACATATTATAATAAAACCAACAATAACGATTTTACTTGATTTGTTGCAATTTAAAAATATTCTTTGTCGATGCTTAAAACTTTTAATCTTTAGACTAAAGTTTTGTATTGTATACACTATACACACAATGACATCTTCAAATGCAATTTTTTTTTTTTTAATTAAATTAATCTACTGAAGTATTAATATCTATTCTAATAGGTAGTAAAATAAATTACTTTTTTTCACAATAATATTATACAATTTACTTAGTAATATTATATGCTGACAGATCGTGTTCGCTCAGAATCATTTTTCGCATACAATGGTCTGTAATTCAAACTCAACATATCCATTACAGCGATTCTTTGATCTCTAGACACTTAATCTACATCAAAATGTTACCCACTTAGTCGTTTGTTATTACCTAATTTTAATTTTTTGGGGGGACTTACGGCATTTTTTCTTAGCACGTATAGTCCAAAATATGTAGCTATTTTACATACTATTAAATACTTATATTATCTGTGATGAATATTAATTTAATAATATTATTAATATATATTATATTTTAACAACAAAAACGTTAAAAACCTTTCGTAAACACGTGTAAAAATGACCAAGTAAAAAAAAAAAAAATATTAGATCTTTAAGCACCATAAACTATAAAGATATTGATAATATCATTAATAAATACTAAGTATATTGAATTGAAGTAAACTTATTTTGTTTCAATAATTTATTTATTTGGCGAGGAATTATTTAGAATAGTATATAAATATTAATAAGTACTATTTTAATATCTTCGCCATTTAATTATTTTGTTCATCACACTTTGTTTCTTTTAAGAAATAATTCTTATCCAACTCCAAGTAAATAAATTATTGAAAAAAAAAAGTTTACTTAAATTCAATATACTTAGCATTTATTCGATATCATATCTTTATACTGCATAATAGTGTATATAATATATATGTATTATAATATTATTTATAGAATATTAGGGTAATAGACTATAGTAATTACATTTTTAAAATGTTATTAAATCAATCTTAAATTTAAAATTAATAATTTCTTATGAACTGCTAACAAAAAAATTATTTCAGCGTTTTATAATTTTTTTATAAATGTACACCCGATCTATATATTAAATATATGTTATTACTTTTATAATGATATAATAAATCGCACCTGACCAAGAAGTCTCACTTATTTAAAAAATTAAAATATGTATATTTCTAGCAAAGATCCTGCACTATGGGAAATAAATGAAACTACTCGGGACTATTTAGCGATTAACGGCGCATGCCAAAATTTGGACGACTTAACATTTTTACGCTCAAAAATAAATTATTCTGATCAAAGTAGACGATTATCTATTAACTTATTTCAACGTAAGCTTTTGAATGGAGAAAAAAGTACGAGAAATTATTTAATTTATTCAGAAAGCACAGGTTCTGTGTATTGTGGCCCATGCCGTTTGTTTTCCTACAAAAGTACAGGTGCATTAATTACGGAAGGCTTTTCTGATTGGAAGCACCCGGAGTATGTTGGTGTACACGAAAACTCAAAATCGCATATATAAGTTCTGTTTTAGTAATGAAAGAAAGAGGTTGTAATTTGGGCCGAATCGATAAGAAATTAACTGATATGGTTGAGACTGAAATTAAATACTGGAGAAATGTGTTAATACGTGTTGTAGCTACAGTTAAAACATTATCTTCGCGCGGCCTTCCATTTCGCGGTTCATCAGATAATTTTGGTTCCCCTCATAATTCATAATGGTAATTACATGATGGCATTAGAACTGATTGCAGAGTTTGACCCATTTTTGTCAAGCCACATCGAAAAATTTGGAAATGTTGGGAAAGGGTATACATCATATCTCTCATTCTAAACGTGTCAAGAATTTATAACTATGATGGCTCACAAAGTTCAAAACCAAATTATTGATGAAGTAAAAAAAGCGAAATATTATGCTATTATTATTGATTCTACGCCGGACATTTCCCATATTGATCAGCTTTCTATTATTCTTAGATATACATTAGATAGTGGAAAACCAGTAGAGCGTTTTATTGAATTTATCCCTAATACTGGCCACAAAGCACAAGACATGATTGATGCACTTATAAAAACATTTGATAAGCATGATATAGACATTAACAATTGCAGGGGTCAGTCATATGATAATGCTTCAAATATGTCCGGTGTTTACAATAGAGTACAACTAAATTCACTTGCAAATTATGTTCCCTGTTCAGCACATTCTCTAAATTTAGTTGAGGAATGTGCTGCAGTTTGCTGTAAAGAGGGAAGTAATTTTTTTTTTTTTCTTCAAAAACTGTATACATTTTTCTCTGCCTCAACGTATCGTTGGAAATTACTCCAGGATGTATTTTCTCAATCAGATAATGTAAGTGTTAAACGACTATCTGACACAAAATAGTCTGCTCGCGCGGAAGCTTGTTCCAGATTAAATAAAAATTGGAATGAAATGATATTGGCTTTATCAAACATTCTAAAAAATGATATAGAAAAGGAAGTCACAAAGAGCGAAGCTAGAGGACTTCTTAATCAAATGGATAGAATAGAAACTGCTTTTATGGTCGTGTTTTGGAACAAAGTCTTGGAACGTTTTAACGCTACAAATAAAAAACTTCAAACAGTGGAAATTGATATTGAATCTGTAGTTTGTTAATTGTTTGTATAATTAATTACACCAATATGTTAAAGAAATGAGAAATATGTTTGATATATATGAAAAAATAGCTATAGAGAAGTCGGGCTTAACTTATTTGACTAATATACGAAGAAAAAAAAGGAAATTACAATATGACGAAAATCCTGGAGAAGAAGTACATTTTGATAGTCGCGAATCATTAAAAGTGAACACTTACTTCGTAATTTTGGATAAACTTGATGCCGAATTGGAAAAAAGGAAAAAAATCTTATGAAAATATAAAGGAAAAATTCTCATTTCTACTGAAGTTTACAACTCTTTCATCCTCTGAATTGGATTTGAGTGCAAACGAACTTTGTAAAATATATAATAATGATTTAGGTGAAAGTTTTTCTAATGAATGTCAACATTTCCGTAACTATCTTTTAAGTACAGAACAAATTCCACGTACAGTATTGGAAATGAGTATGTTATTAAAGGAAAAGAATATAAGTGATCTATTTCCTTACATAGACATAGTTTCAAGAATTTTTTTATGCCTTCCAGCCTCAAACTGTTCTGCTGAAAGATCCTTCTCGACACTAAAAATAATTAAAAATTACTTGCGATCGAGACTAACAGAGGATCATTTAAACAGTTTTTCTATTCTCAACATCGAAAATGAAATCTGCAGAAAAATTGATTATGAAGATATAATTAATGAATTTGCTTGTGAAAAATCCTGCCGTAAAAATTTTTAAGTACCTACATACTTCATTTTGTTGTACACATTTTGTAAATTTATCAATAAAATATTTCGGATATTTTTATTTTGAGTAATTGTTTTTTTTTTCTAATAAAGGATATTGTTAAATGTAAATAACTGTATTTTTTGTTATAAATTGTACCTATACCTATATTTTAATAATTAATGCAGAAATATACTGATATTGCAGATGAGGGGCGGCAAAAATTATTAGCCCTGGGCTGAAAAAACTTGAAATACATCTCTGAGTATACGGCGTATATATAGTATACCCTATAGGAACACCTCTAATTGTAACATAATGTTATATACAAACAGTATAAATATTACGAACTATTAAAGCAGAAGATTCTATGGGCATTTGAAATTATAGGGCTGCTTAGCTCAGACGTTGAAATAGGTTCAATTTCACAATTCGGTTAGGCCTGTGAAATACAGGCATACAAATACAAAATTACAATTATTCAAATAAATGTTGGTTTATAATAATAATATTATAAGTGTCAGTAATTGGTACAAACCGTTGAAGCAGAAGGAATTTTAATGGTATGCTTCGGTTTTTTAACTAGCGATTCATCATCCGAAAGCTTTAGTCCTTTTTTACGTTTTACCTGTATAAGATAACATAATTTCAATAATGTGTACCATAATTTAGTAGATTTTTTATTTTAACTTGTAAAAGTGAATTGATATTAGATTCCACGTAATCAGTAATTTCACCAAGTGGTACCCTGTACTTTGGACATGACTCGAGTTCTCTTAAATATAATATCGTCTGTATAATAACATCAAATATTAAAAAACCAATAATTAATTGTGCCCATATTATAAAATATTAAGTGTCAGATTAATATTGTAAAATATAATATTTCTAATTTTCATCGGCTTTATGAATTCACCCACAACCGTTTATGGTCATAGACTCATAGTCCATAGATATATATTATACACGATAGTGCGATTCATAACTTCATAAGTATAACACGTACTTTACTTTCCGTTAAACTCGATACTTCATGCTTCTTAGTTTCCTCCAGAAGTGCGTCGTCGTTTATTTTCAACATAGATAACATGGTTGTCAATTCACTAATCTAAATAATATTATTAATTGACAATTATTGTCGACGATTGAATTTATTTGATTTGTTATATAAATACTATTTATTTTGACTTCAGTACCTTATTCGATCAGACAGTGAATCTAGTTGATACTTTGGGGTTAAAAACTAGAAAATTCTCAATATTTATCTAAATAATCGGGATAAACAAACTAAAAATTAAGGAAACAAGGGGGATTTTTATGCACAATCAGTTTTCGACAAAATCAATTTGGTTTTTGGAGTAATTTTAAAACAAATGACCATAGATACACGAAATTTTCACTGAATCTTTATATAAATATATTCTATCTACATGCAATTTTCAAAAAATTTCAACTTAAGTTGAACTATTTATAGGTATATGCAATTTTCGATCATTATTAGTTTTTTTTAAAATTAATATCGATAAAAATTTATTTTTTGGGTAGAAAATCTTGAAAATTTAATACAATGCTCTTAACATATTGTTACAATAGCAGTTGAAAAATAAAAGAAATTCATAGTCATAATTTTTTTTTATAAGCATTAAAATTTTGAATTTTGACAAAATACGTAAAAATCACAAAAAATCGCAAATTTTTTTAAGCTATAGAAATTCAAAAAAAATTTCTTTTTAAATTTGAGATTTGAAAATTTAATACAAGATTCCTTACAAATTTTTCAATCCTTATCACAAAAAAAATGTCCACCGGAAATTCAAATTAAATTTTTGTTAGTATTTTAATTTCAAATATTGACAAAAATTCGTCAAAACCATGAATATTTGCAAATTATTTTGTAGTTCAAAATTCATAATATTGTTTGTATTTATATCTAAGGTAATAAAATTCAACTCTAAGTTTTCCGTAATTTTTTCTTCAAATAGCTATAGAAAAAATTTGAAGCGTCATTATAGGAAAAACGTTTTGAGCGTTTGAGTTTTAAATTGTTATGAAATCGCGTAATGATAACGATTTATCCTCAACCCAGGTATTATATCTATGGTAATATAAGGTATTATGAATTATGATAACTACATGCAATGTTTTTGGAAAAAATTATTAACCATGCCTTATGCAAAATGCGTCTTAATTGATAAATAAAATATTTGTTTCAAAATAGAATATACGACAATATTTAAATAATAATATATCATAAACTGACAAATCATCTCCGTTCAGAATCGTTTGATACCTATCATTGCATTCAAAACTAACCTACCCTAGTCAGAGGTCCAAGGTCCACCCCACCATCTAATGTACAGAAGACACGCTTTTTTTTCTGCTCATCAAACAAATCTCCTAGAGACCTAGACCTAGATGATAACCAAAGACTTGGAATTTCGAATGCAGCTAACAACTTAATTGAAAAGGTTGGCGACCCCCTGGCTTAGCTGGTGCTTACAGTTAACTCTTAATATCATTAATTAGTTCTCAGTTCTCATATATAAATGCTACAAATTACCTAGGTACAAAATGTACAATACCATTAGATACAGCTGATATGCTAAATGCTAATACTAACAGTCTATATGTTACATCAAGGAAAACTCTTTGCTTTATCTTGATAACTAAACAATTACTACTCTTCGACTGTTCCAAGACTGCAGGTTTTCTATCAGAGAACTAAAGTTTTAACTTTAAAGTTCCCAGTCCTCGGACCACCCACCCCCTTAAAAATCGTTATTATTTCTATTTGAGATCTTCAGTTACCTTTTTCTAATTTCATAGCCCTCTTCCCAAGAACAACAAACTATACATTTAGCTTGAATATTTTGAAAATTTCAAGATTTTCAAAGATGATAATTCAGAATTGAGATTAGAATTCTTAAAATATGTGGGTTGGCCGGCTTAAATAGACATTATAACGAATTTGGATCAGTTTTCTGAAACCATAAAATATTATTATACCGGAAGATGAACAAAAGCCAAAATAAAGTACATAACATTGAGCAAATTATAAAATTGTTGATCAATCATGCGCTCAAAGCCAAGGCGGTGACTTGTGCAACGCTTCGCCATTTCTTTTACACACACCGCCACACTATAATGATAATTTACGGTTCAGTCTTCGGTGTTTACATATCAGTCATATCACGTATAAAACCACACATATGCGTGCAATTAGAAAATTTCCTATTAAACTCCTTAAAAATTGCCTGCTACCGATCACCTGTCCCCTTGTTATACAGTATTTGTGAATTATATGAAGCACGTATTATTAGTCATAAATAATTTGTAAGGGATACAACAATGAAACTGCAGCGGGGTTTTTTAATTTTTATATTATATACGTATATCTTGACATAATACATGAATAACAATAATAATAATGCGTACTGGGTCATTGAATGGCATTCCATCTTCTTCTACACATGCTTGTGATTTCATGGTGCAATAAGACGATGCCGTTGTAGCCATAGTATAATTATTATTATTATAAATCGTGCACTCTAATGAACGACAAGTTGATAAGTTATAAGTTGTAACAATATCTAAATATGACTAATGGAGTGTACAAAATAACAATAGAATACTATATATTATATTCCATAGTAACGTATAATATAATTATACATAAATTCCAACGTTTTTCGTTAAAGTCGTACCTATCTAATTTGCAAAGTTGGCCGGACTGTTGAAAAACTTTGAATCACCGAGAGTTTAAATTGTTGAGTAAAATAAGTAACGAGAGAGCAAAAAATTCTAATTACTGAGAGTTAAGAAAAACATTTCGTTTTTTTTTTAAATTTTGTACAAAGTTATTAATTATTTAAACAAATCAGGTAGTACATACCATTAGATTTATTTATTGTTTTTAAATAGTAAATTAAATTATATACCTAATAATGCACTATGTAAATTAAATTATTATAGTAAAATATTATTATTTTTTGATGAAATCTGTAATGATTTTCTGCTTTATCGAATTTAGTTTTATTTTTTCATAATTTTTTTAATTTGGTGAATATATAGTTCCAATTACCGAGCGTTGACGGTTTCGACGTGAGGCCACTTCGCCGTAAAAAAAAATTAACTCATAAGTCATAAGTCATAACAAAACATAAACTTGTAAATATTTTATAATAATAATTGAATGTGTATTGATATATTTTAATCACTATAAGTATTTACATATAACATTAATAATAATAATTTTATAAATATATTTACAATACACATTTTTCAATATTCAATATTATAGTAAAAAATATTTAATATTCGTCAATAATTTATAAAAGTAATAATAATAATAATAATACCAATAAATACCTACAAAATAAATAATTTTAAGCATTATTATAAGATACCTGCATAACATACCTACGTCAATATTTAATTAGGTATAATAAAAAGGTCATTTCAAAGATATAATATGAGAAATTCCTCGCAAAAATGATGTTAAACTAAGGTTATTGTAGTTACTCACAATTTTAATTAATCTTTTATCGACGCCTAAATATTTTTTTATTTTTTTATTTTTTTTTATTTTTTGGTGAACTTCTCCCCGCTTCCAACTGTGCGTAGTATGTATCACGGCCAGATTGGATTTTACGTAGACTTGAAATAAACGACCACAATGTTGGATGGCTGACACTCATTTCGGTATTTAATCTGAAGAATATTATGATAAAAAATATATTTTTGTGATTGTAGTTAATTGTTAATTTTTTTTTAATTACCTTCGGTTGGCACTGTTGGCAGCATCGGCATAATTATTTGTACGATCTTGATTGTCCATTTTTTGATCTAGTTTTGGGCCAATGTAGTTATCCTCAAACCAATCAAAAAGATCTTGTAACTCGTCTGGTAAATAATCTGCTAGCTCATCTACGGCTGTATCGATGTCTTCAATTTTCACAAATCACAAAAGCTAATGCAGTTATCATTTTAACGGAGAGAGCAAAATCTGCATTACCTACTATTATAATTTGAAATCAAACCTAAACTACACATAAAAATGTCAATCGGAAATTTTTCGTCAGATGATACAAACATCCACATTGATTTGAGCGTTAGGAAAAGATTTTTTCATAGATATTATATAGCAGCATTTTCAAAATCACGTGATATAAAATCAGGACATAAATCGGGTTTTAATTGTTTTAATCTATGAACAAGTTGTTGGTATGTTTTAGCTTGTTTATTTGATAAAAGTGCATAGATAAGAGGGTGTACACCACCAATATCTTTAGCCAGTATAACGTAAACTTGCGCGAAAAGAGGAGGCGCAATCTTAAACGTTCCGTCATAAAACCATATTTTTGACCATTCTAAACTGCTTAATCTACCAAAAATTAAAATTCTATTTAGACCTGGCCCACTATCATGAAGTAAAAATGTCTCATTCACACCTTCAGATGGTGAATAAATTCTGTACGCTTCTGGAATTATTAGAGATAATAAATCTTTAGGTGTAAAGCTCGCTTTTACAATTTGTTGACGTATTCGCCTTATTTTTTTCTTTAACGCACAGGTGAACATTAACGTACCCTAAAAAATATTATAATATAATAATATTTATTTTTATTTTTCTATTTGCGCAAAAATATTATATCATTTACTTTAGCTGCTTGTGAAAGTCCAGTCGTACATTCGTTCGATACTATATTGATGTAGATTCTAGCGTTTGTTGTGATCGAATTTTAATCTTAGTCACTGCAACTTCTGCTTCAACTGCCGCGGTATATGAGTCATTATGAGAGTGGTCATTGATTCATTTTAACACGGTAGAATCGTCTACATTTGTGTGAACTCGAGATTTACAGATGTTTCTTTTCCTACAACGCCAAAACGTTTTTTCCCGTCTGCACTAAACGCAATGAATACAATTACAAACATAAAACCATCATTATCTATACAAAAACGTTACACCGACGA